>NW_020864746.1:46565-108042 GCF_003713205.1 Coffea eugenioides
TGCCCTAAGCCTCACTTAGTCAAGCTAAGAAGTTTTACAAACACTCAGATAACCCTCAACAAAGCTACACTAAAGAAACTTTCAACCACAAGAGAAAAGCTCACCAGAAGTTCACACCACTTAGAGAACAAATCTAACTTTGGAGACTATTTTCTAGCTAAAATATCTCTTGAGATCTTGTAGACCAAGTGTGCAAAAGTTTTTATCTGACTTAGAGTCGTTTGTATTTGAAGGGAACCAAAAATGGGCTTCATTAATACTTCCAACGGATAGAAGGCATATGAAGAGTCAGCTAGCCGTTGGGGCTGTCGGACGTCCGATGGCGTATTCATCGTCCGAACCCATCGTCCGAAAAACAGTCAAGTTGTTGTTCGGACGTCCGATGGAATTTTATCATCCGAGCTTCAGTGTCCGAACGTCGTCCAGAGAGTTATCAAATCTTCGAAGAATTTTTAGGACGTCCGATGATATCGATGTTCGTCCGAAGCATGCGTCCGATCCTTTAGGACGTCCGATGATTCCTTGCGAGCGTCCGACAGAGTCTTGGCAGAGAGTCATCAAAACTTTGTGGAATTTTTAGGACGTCCGACATGATCGATGTGCGTCCGACAGAAACTCCTTCCTGATGTTCTTCATCCCTTCGGACGTCCGACAGTTTCCTTTCGGACGTCCGACATGAGTGTCCTGTTTTTGCTTCTTCTTTTGGTTGATTTGCAATTCATGACATTTTAGTACCTGATTCTTTGATAGGCAAAAACACTTATATTTGAATAAGGTTAGATAGACATTTCAAAGAACTTTTGTGATCATCAAAACCAAGAATAACATTCTCCCCCTTTTTGATGATGACAAAACAAAAGTTTGAAATGAGATCTGATGATTGCAATAAAAACTCCCCCTTTCTCAATAGACAAGAACTCCCCCTTACTTAATGAATCATAAAAAAAAATTTGAAAAGCTCCCCCTCACTTGGCTGCCCAACCGAATTAAACAATTATCCAAAATGTGACAATTTAAGCAGCCAACAGGCAATCAATCCAATATCATCAATCATCAATCAACACTAATCATCAATCAACACCAATCATCAATCATCAATCAATCCAGTCCTCTCCCCCTTTTTGTCATCACAAAAGGGCAACCAATCACATACTTAAATGAAATACTGATACCAAACACATTCATCAATGAAATACTTAAACATCCATAAACATCCATAAACACATAAAATACTTAACATCCATAAACACAGTCATCATTCAAAGTACTTAACATAAACATATAGTACCAACAAAGAAAAACATTACAAATGTTGAACATTACAAACACATAAAATAGACAAACAGAATGCAAATGTCCTAAGTAGTGAACTATGTGGATCCAGGTGTTCTTCGAGAGAGCTGATATTGAGAGAGGTCTTCCTCATCAGTTTCTTCATCATCTTCAGCAGCTTCTTCAATTGGTGCCTTGCCTTTGTCTGATGTGGAAGGGCCATGAGGAGTCACAGGAGTTGATGAATTCGGATCTGGAACTGATGAACCTGGATCAGTGGTTCGAGGTTCTTTGTCATGTGAGACTTCCTCAACCACAGGTGGGGGGAAAAAGAAGGTTCTTTTTGTCTAGAAAGGCAGTTTGTTGCTCAGAGGACATGGTGAGCATTAGGCCATGTTCTAGAAGAAGAACATGCTGTTTGAGTTCATGAAGAAGCTCAATCACTTCATCATTGGAGGAGGAAGATGCCTTAGTGGCAGATTTCCTAGGATGAATGGGAGTGAGTGGAATAGATGAAGGATCATGTGCAGCCTTAGATCTATGTTCACTGGACGATGCCCCCTTATAAGCCCACATATTATCTTTAAAAACAAGATTTTTCCTTTCAAAATATCCTTTGGTAAAGGCATAAGAAGATGCTTCTTTGGGACAAACACCTAGAATTGGAACTTTGTAATACTCAAAAATCTTTTGAAGAAACTTTCCATAAGATAATTTTCTGCGAGAATCAGTGGCATAGCGAAGCAAAAACTTGCACATGACAAAACCAAAATCAATACGAATTTTTTCTCGAAAACAGTAAAAGAGATACAACTCCATTTTGTTTGCATCAGTTCTATGGCCATCAGTAGGCACAAGCAGGTTTGAAATGATTGAAAAGGCAATTAGATTCACAGGGATAAGATCATTCAGTTTAGCATCAGCAGGCGAAGAAAAACTTCTTTTAAAATAAGTCATCATCTTAGCCCCATCAAAATGATTATCAGCATTTGGATGCTCTTCATAGGAAAAGAAATTTGCAATTTTACTCTTGCATCCAGGTTCAATAGAAGTTTTTAAAATCTCATTCACAATTTTAGAATCAAAGATTAAGTCTACCCCATTAACCCTGGACATAATCTCAGTTTGGTCAGTGCCTTTCCTAAGATTAGCAAAGAATTGATACAGCATTTCAGGGTAATAAACATTGGGCATAGAAATGATATGTGACCATTTCTGAAAAGAAAACAGATTCAGAAGGGATTCTAAACCTATTTGGCGAAATTCAGAAGAATTGACAGTGCGTTGAGGGATGACACCTTTCTGGGATATCCAGGAGTGTTTGTCTTTTGCAGCATCATCAAAGAATGCAGGGAGTGGGGCTGATTTTGGAGGCGGTTGAGAAGATGTTCCCTGTCCAGATTCAGGCTGAGAGGATGGTTGTGGTGTAGGCCGTGACACTAGACTCTTGATGGCTCCTCTTTTGAAGCGTTTGGATGTCCGTTTGACAGTAGGAAGATCCTCATCCTCATCCCTGAGTGGATGCTTGCGTCCGGCAGTAACCTTTCCTCCCCTTAGATTCACCATTGTGTGAAATGTGTGGAATGAGGAATGCAAATGATGCACACAGTTGTATGGAAGTGAATCGCACAGAAATTTTGGGACAAAAAGGCCTTGATCAAGAGTTGTCAGAGCAGTTATGAAAGAGTAGGGTTTGGAGGGAAATTTGGGAATTTGCGAAATGTTATGCGATTCGATGAAATGATCAGGAGAAATGAATCGCAATCAGTCAGGAAAAGTTTTGGTTGGGTCAATTTGGGAATGAGGGTTTCAGAGAAGTATGAATTTGAGAGTGAGAGAGGAGAGAGTTTTCGTCCGAGAGGAAATAGAATAGGAAGAGTCTGAAGCAAATGAGGAAGAAAGTTGATTTTAAAAAATGAGCCGTTGCACTGTCGGACGGCCGAACGAAGTTGTGCGTCGGACAGTTGCGTCCGAACAGGCGCAATTCTGGAAAATGGCTGAAGAACATCATCGGACGTCCGTTCATCTTCTTTCGGACGTCCGAAGTCTATGAACAATTTAATATGATTTTTCGATTATTCCTAATTTTGATCTTAGATGCATGAACTGATCTAATGGCAAAGCTTTTGTAAAAATATCAGCAAATTGATCTTTAGAACAAACATAATTTACACAAATTTCACCTTTTTGAACAAGATCACGAATAAAGTGGTGCTTTATATCTATATGCTTAGTCCTAGAATGTTGAATGGGATTTTTGGTCAGATTTATGGCACTAGTATTATCACAGAATACAGGCATGCAATCATACAACAATCCAAAATCATTCAAGGTATGCTTCATCCATAAAAGTTGAGCACAACATGCACTAGCGGCAATATATTTCGCTTCGGTTGTAGACAAAGAGATTGCATTTTGTTTCTTACTAAACCAAGAGACTAAACAATTTCCAAGAAAATGACAAGTTCCACTAGTACTCTTTCTATCCACACGACAACCTCCAAAATCAGCATCCGAATTACCATATAGTGCAAACTCATTAGATCTAGCATACCAAAGACCATAGTTTAATGTACCTTTCAAATATCTAAAAATCCTTTTTATAGCATTCAAATGTGATTCTTTTGGACAAGACTGAAATCTAGCACACAAGCAAACAGCAAACATAATATCAGGTCTACTTGCGGTTAAATAGAGAAGGCTTCCGATCATACCTCTATAATGCTTTTCATCCACATGATTACCTTCTTCATCTTTGTCAAGCTTTGTAGAGGTGCACATTGGAGTTCCAACTTGCTTTGAGTCATCCATACCAAACCTTTTCAGCAATTCCTTGGTATATTTTGCTTGATTTATAAAAATTCCCTCAAGAGCTTGATGTATTTGAAGTCCAAGGAAGAAATTTAATTCTCCCATCATACTCATTTCAAATTCACTTTGCATAGTGGTGGAAAACTCCTTACATAGATATTCATTAGTAGCACCAAAAATAATATCATCAACATATACTTGCACAATAAGAAGGTCATTCAACACTTGCTTAGTAAAAAGTGTGGTGTCCACAACACCCCTTTTGAAACCATTTTCAATCAAAAAAACCACTTAGTCTTTCATACCAAGCTCTTGGAGCTTGTTTTAGACCATATAAAGCTTTAGATAGTTTAAACACATGACTTGGAAATTTTGTATTTTCAAAACCGGGGGGTTGATCCACATATACTTCTTGATCAATAAAACCATTTAAAAAAGCACTTTTAACATCCATTTGAAACAATTTGAAGCCTTTAAAGCATGCAAAAGCAAGAAGCATTCTAATAGATTCTAATCTAGCTACGGGAGCAAATGTTTCATCAAAATCAATTCCTTCTTCTTGTGCATATCCTTTAGCAACTAATCTGGCTTTATTTCTTACAACAACACCTTTATCATCCAACTTATTTCTAAAAATCCACTTTGTGCCAATGATAGGTTGATTTTGAGGTCTATTAACAAGTGTCCAAACTTCATTTCTCTCAAATTGATTAAGTTCCTCTTGCATTGCCAAACTCCAGTTTTCATCCTTTAAAGCATCATTGATATTTTTAGGTTCAAAAAGAGAAACTAAAGCAAAATTGTCAATCAATTTTCTAGATGAGGAACGAGTGTTTACCTTCTCGGATGGATCACCAATTATTAGCTCTTTTGGATGATTTTGGCTGAATTTCCAAGCCTTGGGAAGATCTTTGAGTGGATCATCATTTTTGTCTTCATCTTCCTCTTCTTGATCATTATGAACTTCATTTTCCATTTCAGTTGCTGCTGGTTTAGAGCTTCCTTCATTTCCAATTGATAGCTTTTCCATTCCTTCTCGAACACCTACATCATCATCCTCACACGAACTTTTGGAATTATCATCATTGGTTTCATCAAATGTTATATGTATAGCTTCTTCAATCACAAGAGTCTTTCTATTAAAAACTCTATATCCTCTTTTATTCTCACAATACCCCAAAAATATTCCTACATCAGATTTTTTATCAAACTTACCAAGATGTTCCTTTAGATTCAAAATAAAGCATTTACAACCAAATACTTTGAAATAACCAACCGTAGGTTTCTTATCAAAAATCAGCTCATAAGGAGTTTTCTTTAAAATAGGTCTCAAGAGTATTCTATTCATCACATAACATGCAGTGTTTACCGCTTCAGCCCAAAGATATTTAGGCAACCTACATTCATTCAACATAGTTCTAGCAGCCTCTTGAAGAGTCCTGTTTTTCCTTTCTACAACACCATTTTGCTGTGGAGTCCTTGCAATAAAGAACTCATGTGTTATACCATTATGATCACAAAATTCTGGAAAACCACAATACTTGAATTCCGTCCCATTATCACTTCTAATCCTAACAATTTTTAACCCAAGCAGATTTTGCACTTTAGCAAACAATGAAGTAAAATTCTTGAAGGCATCATCTTTTTGAGCAAGAAATATCACCCAAGTGTATCTAGAATAATCATCAACAATTACAAAACAATATCTTTTACCTCCCAAGCTAGTAATTTGAGTGGGACCAAATAAATCAAGATGCAAGAGTTCCAAAGGTTTAGAAGTAGATACACACATCTTAGGTTTAAAGGAATTTTTTGTTTGCTTCCCAAATTGACATGCATCACATATTTTGTCCTTATCAAAAATGATTTTTGGCAAGCCTCTAACCAACTCCTTTTTCGAAATTTCCTTTAGTAAATCCATGTTAAAATGACAAAGTCTTCTATGCCACAACCAAGGATCTTCATTTGAAGCTTTAAGACATTTTAAGCTAGAAGAATCAATTTTATCAAGAACCACAATATATATGTCGTTGAACCTCTTACCTTTGAACACAATATTATATTTGGAATCAAGCACAATGCATTCATGTTTTTTTAAACAACACATTCAAGTCTTTATCACACAATTGACTAACACTAAGCAAGTTATAACTTAAGTTATCAACTAAGAGCACATTATGGACAAAAGTATCACCATCCTTACCAACATCACCTATTCCAATTGTCTTAGCTTTCACATCATCACCAAATGTCACTTTTCCACTTGACTTTGATTTCAGCTTTATGAACAAAGAGGGATCACCGGTCATATGCCTTGAGCAACCGCTATCAATAAACCATTTGGACTTGTTTGAGCATTTTTCCTGAAAAGAGAAAGTGTTTGGTACCCATTTTAATTTTTGGGTCCGTAATAGTTAGCATTGTATCTAACTAACCACATACATTTCATCCCTTTGTTTAGATTTCTTTTCACATAGCAATCACCTTTCAAATGCCCTCTTTGACAACAAAAACCACACATAATGGAAGAGTCCTTAACATGTTCTGGTTTGACATATCTCAATCCTCCTCTTCTATATGTTGTGAAACCATGTGCATTTTTGTTGTGTGCAAATGTTCTTTGAAAAGTAGTAGGATGTGTAGATGACATGTTCCTTTTGATAAACTCCTGCTTTCTTGCTTTCAAAGTCTCATCCAAGTTGTCCATTCTTTTTTTCAAATCACCATGTCTTTCCTTCAGCATTTCACAAATATTTGTCTTTCTATCAAGCTCATTTTGAACATTACATCTGGCTCTTACAAGACTTTCATTGTCAGTCTTTAGTTGTTTATTTTGTTGAAAAAGACTTGCATTTTCTTGAATGAGAAAAGCCATTTTCTGTTTTAACTGCTTGTTTTTATCATAAGATTCCTTCAAGGCATTATGCAGTTTTTCAACAAAGGATTCAAGATCATCATCTTCATCATCATCACTTTCAGATTGAGAATGTGTGGAAGTTACCTCATTATTTCCAATAGCCATGAAGGCCATTTGAGCTGATTCTTCTTCTTCTTCTACTTCCCCTTCGGAGTTGCATTCATTCCAAGTAATCTGAAAGTTGTTGAATCTTGGCTTCCGATCAGCTTTTCCATCTTTCATCTTCTTCATGGGGCATTCATTTGCATAGTGTCCAAGCTGTCCACATTCGAAGCATTTGTCCAACTGTTTCTTGTTGAAATCCTGTTTTCCTTTGTACTTTGCGATAGATGGCTGATTCTGGAATTGATTGCTAGGTCCTCCCCTTCTAAACTTTCTTTTATTCAAGATTCTCTTGAGGCCTCTGGTGATGAGAGCAAGATCATTATCATCACCATCCGAGTCTTCATCATCCAAGTGAGCTGTATCATCTTCACCTTGAGTAGTCTTTAGAGCAATGTTTCTCTTTGCTCTGGCTTCCTCTTCCTCCTGCACTTTAGATTTCAGTTTCAACTCATAAGAGGTTAGTGAGTTAATGATAGATTCAATAGGCACATAACTTAAATCCTTAGCCTTCTCTATTGCAGTCACTTTATTTTCCCATTCTTTGCCCAACGCATTGAGAATTTTCCTGTTCTTCTCTCCCAAGGTGTACTCTTTGCCCAACACCTCAAGATCTTTGATCAAGTCAGTGAACCTGCAATACATTTTGTCAATATCCTCAAGAGGTTCAATTCTAAATGATTCATATTTTGTGACCAAGATAGCCTTTTTCTGTTCTTTAACGTTGTCACCACCCTCATGGATTTCTCTTAGTTTATCCCACATTTCTTTGGCCGATTTGCAGCCTTTTACTCTAATTGATTCATTTGAATCTAGGGCACTATAAAGAACATTCATGGCCTTGGCATTCAATGTGAGGTTAGTCCTATCTTGAGCATTCATTTCAGCTCTCATTTTTTGCCGAAGCAACCCTGTATCTGCATCAAGAAAGTTAGCTTCATGCGGTCCTTCACTCACAATAAACCATAGTTCAATATCAATAGATTGCAAAAAGATAATCATCCGTTCTTTCCAGCTAACATAGTTGGAGCCACTGAACATGGGAGGCCTAGTAACAGATTGCCCCTCAACAAACATAGCATGACTGGTTGT
The DNA here is from genome assembly GCF_003713205.1 of Coffea eugenioides. Lineage (NCBI taxonomy): Eukaryota > Viridiplantae > Streptophyta > Magnoliopsida > Gentianales > Rubiaceae > Coffea > Coffea eugenioides. Next base: position 54,760 of record NW_020864746.1, read on the forward strand.
CATCTTTACTCCAAGCCGTTAGAGCTTAATCTCAAGGAGACCAAGCTCTGATACCAATTGTAAGTCCCAAATACAACCAAGAGGGGGGGTGAATTGGGTTGATTAAAATCTTAACCAAATTTATGCACTTTTTCTTTAATAAAAATTTACCTTCTTTTCTAGTAAAGATCAACCAAGTATATTAGAAGACAATAGCAATATTGATCAGAAAAAACAAGTATAGATAAGCAATGAGAATTTTATTAAACAAAAAGTAAAATAGGAAATCAAACCAATTGTCTACCAAGCTTTCCTCAAACTTGAAGACCAATCACAAGGTTGAGCAACTTCTCTTTGATGAAAGATGATCAACTAGATGTACAATGGAGGGAGCACTTCCTCCTTGCCCTAAGCCTCACTTAGTCAAGCTAAGAAGTTTTACAAACACTCAGATAACCCTCAACAAAGCTACACTAAAGAAACTTTCAACCACAAGAGAAAAGCTCACCAGAAGTTCACACCACTTAGAGAACAAATCTAACTTTGGAGACTATTTTCTAGCTAAAATATCTCTTGAGATCTTGTAGACCAAGTGTGCAAAAGTTTTTATCTGACTTAGAGTCGTTTGTATTTGAAGGGAACCAAAAATGGGCTTCATTAATACTTCCAACGGATAGAAGGCATATGAAGAGTCAGCTAGCCGTTGGGGCTGTCGGACGTCCGATGGCGTATTCATCGTCCGAACCCATCGTCCGAAAAACAGTCAAGTTGTTGTTCGGACGTCCGATGGAATTTTATCGTCCGAGCTTCAGTGTCCGAACGTCGTCCAGAGAGTTATCAAATCTTCGAAGAATTTTTAGGACGTCCGATGATATCGATGTTCGTCCGAAGCATGCGTCCGATCCTTTAGGACGTCCGATGATTCCTTGCGAGCGTCCGACAGAGTCTTGGCAGAGAGTCATCAAAACTTTGTGGAATTTTTAGGACGTCCGACATGATCGATGTGCGTCCGACAGAAACTCCTTCCTGATGTTCTTCATCCCTTCGGACGTCCGACAGTTTCCTTTCGGACGTCCGACATGAGTGTCCTGTTTTTGCTTCTTCTTTTGGTTGATTTGCAATTCATGACATTTTAGTACCTGATTCTTTGATAGGCAAAAACACTTATATTTGAATAAGATTAGATAGACATTTCAAAGAACTTTTGTGATCATCAAAACCAAGAATAACACCATGTCTATATTTCCTCACTAGCGTTGGACTAGTGAGAAGAATCGAAAAAGGGGCCACAACTAGCATTGCACTAGTGTGGTATCAGGAAATGGACCACAACTAGCGTTGGACTAGTGTGGTGACGTCACACATTGATTATGACTAAATTAAAACATAATAAAGCGAGTAAACACATAATATCACATAAACACATAGGATATAATCATGATATCTAGATGCAAGGCCCTAAGAAAGCGGAAAACACGTAACACATAAGCATGCAAAACATACCAAGCAAATAAAGCAAACAAAGCCCTAACTATTACATTAGGGGGGCCCTACTACAATCTAATGGGAGAAAAGGGAATAAAATAAATAAATAAATAAATAAATCCCTAACTATTACATATTCTTTCTAAATACAGGTCTTGAACCCCCTAACTATTACAACTTGGCATTTAACTGCCTTTCGAATAATCAAAATTGAACGAAATTAATTCAAACAAATAAAGCGAATAAATAAATAAATGAAATGAAAACATTCAAAAGGCATGCAATTAAGCACATAAAGTCACATAGGGGCACATAGGGTCAAGTAAAACTCAAAATAAGGGGTAGAGTGTACCTCCCTTTAATTGATGCCCTAATGAAATGAAATTACTTATTTACCCTCCAAAAACAAAGAAAAGGTCAAGGCATCACTTTAATTAACAAATAATCACAAGAAATGGAAATTAAACCCGAAATGGAATCAATTAAAGTATTTACATAAAATGAACCATCCATGTTCAAGAAATTAAAGCAAACAAGGACCCAATCAAAATAATTAAAAAGGTTTAAGGATCTAAAATGAAATACTAAAATTAATGACTTAAGATGGTACCTATCAAGATCAAATGCTAAAACTTCACAAAAGATGAATGGAAACCTATTTATTAAAATTAAACATCAAAATTACCCAAAATTTTACTAAAAATACAAATCAAAACTAAAAATCTATCAAAACTCATTAAACCTTAAAATTCATCCTAAAATCACAAATAAACTATCCAAATGATCATATTAGAACACACCAAAGAAAAATAGCAATTTAAAAGGACAAAATTGATTAAATTTCCAATTTTCTGGGCCATAGTAGAACAAAAGAGAACTTGAAGGGTTAGAATGTAACTTTTCTGAAATTTCCATGCATGCAACCCAACGAAGTCTTCTGCAATTGGAAGAACTGTCTGCAACTTCTAATGCTTTGAGAATTCCGCAATTTCATGCGGCAAGTTTCCGACAATAATCTCAAACCAAAAACAATCCCAAGTTCTACATAAGCTTATCATCAAAACTTATTAAACATGCAAGAGAAAAGCGAATACAGAATGAGGAAGGTTTGCAAAACCCAAGTTCATTTAGAAGCTTTCCACGAATTCTGGGTTTTCTCATGAAAGTTCACTTGACCAATTAACATTCGTACGTGTTTTGCATCATGAAAAGGAAAACAGCCGTTAAAATCTTACTTTATGAAACAAACTACACCAAAATCTCTCCAAAACAAAACTCTGAGCAATGTCGACACAGCTCCACGGAGAGACATGAGAGCAACTTTTGAGCAAGTAAAAACAGGAAGAAAGAAAAAGGAACAACGAAAGACAGCAAGCATGCATAACTACGAGGACCGAACATTTTCTCATGCAAGCATCGAAAGACAAGATTCGGCAACTCAACTCAAAGGCATGAACTTGGGACAAGGGAGAGAGGAAGGTAAAAACGCAGCAACAGAGTGCTATGGTCATTTGCTGAAACTTCGAATCAAACTTCCAAGAAAAAAAACAAACCCAAAACAAGATGATGAACACTGATGGCCTTTACCACTAAGCTCTCAAGCATGCCCATGACATCTCAGCCAAACAGCAAACAAATTAAGCATTTTAAGCAGGCCAAAACTTCAGCAATCCAAAGAAAGAGAAAGGATCTGTCCACGCTGCTGCAACAAGCCGAGAGCTTCGAGCTTGTTGCAGCAGATTTTATGCATCAAATCTCAGCCACACGCAATCTAAAACCCGACAACAGAATCATCAAACATTTTGCATTCTTTTCAACATGAAACCCTAGATTTGAACCCAGAAAATCCGAAGAAAAATATGCAAACTTTGGCTATTTTCTGAAGCTTTTCTGATGCTTAGACACTTTAACAATCTCACCGATAGCTAGTGCAAACCATTCAAGACACAGCAAACCATTATGACTTGGCTTTCTAACGAAGAAGCAGATTAACAAAAAACAAAACATTAACCTTGCTCGACTAAAGGAAATCAGCACAAATACAACCTAAACCATCCTAAAAACGCAGATTTGGTTTTAGCAAAAACTAGCAGACAAGAAAATCACCAGTTTTCAGTTTGGGATTGAGACGAATGAGCAGAAAAGGGTTGAAGACTACCTATTTTACCCCCTTTGGATCCGAACCCTCAGCTTGGGTTTGATGCAGAAATCAACCGTAAACTTCGATGAAGAGACTTGAATCTAGGGTTTCAACCTCAGTTCTTCCTTCTTCTCTTTCCTTCGTTCTTTCTCGGATCTCTCGGTTCCTTCCTCTCACTCCCTCTGTTGCTCTTTTCCTCTCTTGTTTTCTCCCCTCAGCCGCCCCTCTTGCTTTTCTTCCCTTGGCATCTCTTGTTCCCGTAGCTCTCTCAATCTCTCTTGCTCTTTTTTCTCTAATCCTAGCCGCCACTCTAATTACTCTGTTGTCCCTTTTATTTCTTTCTCTGGTTTCCTATCCAGCCCACCCGAAGCTCTTCCCATTCCTGCTCTCTTCCTCACTGTCGCGCCCCATTTTTAATAAAAACAAATAAATGGTTTTAAAAAGTGAATTTTTGAGTTGAAAAATGAATTTTGATTTACAAAGAAAATGAAGAAAAATATGGGTCTAAATGGGACTTGAAAATACGACGATTTGACCCAAAATATAGTTTAAAAAGGGTTTTTTTGAATGAAAAATGGAGTCGCCACTTGGTATAGAGTTAAGGTGTACAAAGTCACCTAAAAAATAAATTTTTAAAGAAAAAAAGTAGAAAAACCCCTTTTTAAACGACTCCAAGTCTACGAAAATCAGAGAAAAAGATTCGGGAGTCACATTTGAAGAAAGGGAAGGCAAGGATAAGAATCCAAGGCACTCTTTCAACCTAACCAAGGCTAGTTGCGCGATTTAGTCAAAAGATTTTCTTATTTTAACCTAAAGATTTATCACATTTAGATGTACTATATGAATGCAAACCCTAGACCTAAGAGGGTATCGGGGGTCGAAATTTCTCTTCAAAGCTCAATTGATGTCAATCACATTAATTGTGATGCCCAATGTGAACTCTTCAAAAAAGTCACGAATAATGCAAAAATATGAGACTCTAAGAAAAGAAATAAAATAATTATACAAAAGTTACATGTCTTAAAGGAGTGCATCATGTCGGGTACGGGGGACTAATGTTCCTGACTCAATTTTCCCTTTAATAGAGGAAATACGAGCGTGCTAAGGCTAGAGAAGCCAAACTCGTCCATATCCCATATTCAAGGGGTTATCCCTAATCTAATCAAGCAAATGATCTAACCTAATTCTAATGCTTAGATGAAATGCCAGTGTAATGTCATGTTTCATACAAAGGGGGGCAAGTAACGTACATATAAGGGAAAATATAGAGGAAGGGATATACATATATAAGAAAGTGTCATACAACATGGTAAAACCCTAAAAAGTGAAAACTTGCATGACATGAAGTGATTTTATCACACAACCATGATCTAACGTTCGAGGGGCCCCTAAGGGTCTAGCGTTGGACTAGCCCATGTCTACAATTTCCCACTAGCATTGGACTAGTAAGAAAAGTCGGAACAAAGGGTCACAGCTAGCGTTGGACTAGTGTAGATTCGAGAAATTGACCACAACTAGCATTGGACTAGTGTGGTGACGTCACACATCGGTTACAATCAAATAAATCATGTAAGAGCTAATAAAAGCATGTAAACACATAAATCACATATAGCACATAACACATAAGCATGATATCTAGATGCAAGACCCTAAGAAAACGGTAACACATAGCACATAGACATGCAAATCACACATAAGGCAAATAAAGCAAATAAAGCCCTAACTATTACATTCGAGGGGAAGCCTACTACAATCTAAGAGGGGAAACGGAATAAATAAATAAAATAATAACCTAACTATTACAACCTTGGCATTAAATTGCCTTTCTAATAAGCAAATTGAGCTAAAATAAATATACAAAATTAAAACAAATAAAGTAAATAAATAAATAAAATGAAAACATTCAAAAAACTTGCAATTAAGCACATAAAGTCACATAGGGCACATAGGATCAAATGAGGTCAAAATAAGGGACAGAGTGTACCTCCCTTGAGTTGGGGCCCTAGTGAAGGAAATTTACTTATTTACCCTCCAAAATCAAAGAAAAGGTTAGGGCACCAATTTATTTTGAAAAATTAAAGAAAATATGCAAACACAAACTCAGTTGGACATGAAGCCCTTAAAATTATGAATTAAATGCAATTTAAACAAAGCATGTTGGTTAATTGAAGCAAACAAGCAATGAAGTTGCAAAATTAAAGCCGCCAAGGACTAAATTGCAAATAGCAGAAAGTCTTTAGGGCCTAATCACAATTTTTTAGAACTTTGGGGCAAAAATTGAAGGAAAGATAAGGCTCAATGACCAATTTACAAATTGTAACAGGGACCCAATTGAAAGCCTTTATAAAATTCTTGGGGTCAAATTATGAAGTCCTAAAAGTTTGGGGTTAAATTAGAAAGCAGAGGAAAATGGAGGGACTGAAATTGTAAAACTGGCCAAGCAGTCGTCTTCTCCAACGGACTGGCCATCCGCTGCTGTTTTCCTACTGTTTTGCCAACGAAGAAAAACTAGAAAGCTCATCTCTGGCCACTCCAAAAGAAAAAGGAAACTTGCACAAGCTCCTTCTTCACACAAAAATCAAATTCGTGCGAGGGGAAGCATAAGGGAATGAAAAAAACAGAAAAAGTGCAAGACACCAATACATCAAAATCTCCCAAGCGCAAGGAAACGAAACTGGCTAACTTATCCGGATTCTTCACACGCAAAATTGCAGACAAATCAACTTTCAATTAGAATTTCCAATAAGGTATTTCATCGAACAGGTTGTAGGCATTAAAATTTTACCAGATTTTTGCTCAAATTGCAGTATAACTAGCCCCAAAAATTTGTCAGAAAATCAAGGAAATTCAGTCCAATCATCATATAAAGCATGCGTATGCTAATTTTGAACAATCAGCGGAACAATTACAATAAAACGAAACCACTGCCGACATGTTTAGAGAGCTTGGGAAGAAACTGAAATTCAAAGAAAAAGGGTCAACTTACAGAGCTCTTGTGTGAGCGGCGGCGATTTGCTGATGGCGGTGAAGGATTCCTACGAGATGGTAGCAGTCTCGATTCCTCGGTCGCTTTCTTTTGCTCTGCTTTCATCGCGTCCGCCGCCTTTGTTCTTCTGGCTCCTCATCTTTCATTTTCCTCTGTTTTCTTTTCTCTGTTTGTTTTCCTTCATCCGCTCTCGTTTCCCTTTCAGAAGTATCCTCCTTGATTGCTTCGCTGTCTTCCTTTTTACGTTGACTTCCCCAGCATCTTCTGCCGTTGCAGCAAGGCCGCAGCCGAAGACTGCTGCTGCTGCAACTTCACTCTGGACTTATTGAAGTGGAAACGGAAGGGGGCGAAGTAGGACCTGAACTGGAGCTTTTCCATCGTTTTGAGAGGACAGGAGATTGGAATTGCAGGTTCTTTTGGATCAAACGGTGGAGGATCGGAGTTTGGAATGGATTGAATTTGAGGAGCGTCCTCTGTTACTGGATTTGAATCCATCATAATAGAGATGATGGAGAAGAGAGGGTCTAGAAAGGATTTGAGATAGCTGAGAGTATGGCGGTGGTGATTTCGACACTGTCCGCGAAGGAGACCGACGGTTGTGCATAACGGAATTCTGGTGGACCAAGGAGGCACAAGGCGGCAGGCATGGTTGATTGGGGGATTTGTTGAATATGCTATGGGGAGTTAGAGATGGTGGCAGCGGTTGAGGTTGTCGGAAATTTGGTAGTGGTGGTTGAACGTTTTCCTTTCGGATCCTTGAAGCTGAAGCCCCCTCCCTTTAGCCGCTGTTGTTCTCCTCCTCCAGCTTTTTCAACCCTCGCCGCCCTTTTCTACATTTCTCCCTTTTTTCCGCTCAAAATCTCCCTCAATTTCCCCAGTTTTTACCCCTGTTCTTGCTGTCTTCCCCTGCCCAGATTTTTGTTTTTTTGAAATTTAGTATGAAGAAAAAAATAAATAAATAAAAAATAAAAAATAAAATAAACCAGAAAAAAAATAAAATAAAATAAAATAAAAATAAAAACCCTAGAATTGAAGCAAATAAACCTATTAAATTAATTAAACAAATAAAGTTAAAAAATCAAAAATTTGGTGTCTGCAGTTTGCCCCTCTTTGTCTGAGTTTTGAAAAAACTTGAGACAAATAAGTAGACACAAAATACTTACCTGTGTCATTCGGTTGCCACTATTCGAACGACTGCCGTCTTTGAAAATGAGGACTGACCTCCTTTAAAAAAAAATTTATAATGGGACTGACCCAGACGAAAATTTTAAAACGGGACTGTCCCGAACAAAATTCAAATCATAGGACTGACCCGAACAAACTTTAAATCATGGGACCGACCCGAACAAACTTTAAATCATGGGACTGACTCGAATAAAATTTAAAATCATGGGACTGACCCGAACAAAATTTAAATCATGGGACTGACCCGAACAAACTTCAATCGTAGGACTGACCCGAACAAACTTTAAATCGTAGGACTGACCCGAACAAAATTTAAAATCATGGGACTGACCCGAACAAAATTCAAATCATGGGACTGACCCGACGGCTAGTGCCGGTGCAAATAAAATGCTCACTAGTGGGACTGACCCAACGGCTAGTGGCAGTAAAGAAATGCTGGTATGTATGAAGAAACTGTATAAGATTTGCTTGAAAATTTATCCAAAGATTTGCCCCAGTGTGATTCATTGGTCAGTGGGATTAAACCCGAGCCTGCCTTAGGTGGTTGTGGTACAAAATCAAGCCCAACGTGATTTTTTGATGTTGGTACGAAATCCAAGCCCAACGTGATTTTTGGCGGCACAAAATCCAGCCCAACGTGATGTTTGTGATGTTGCGGCACCACAAAATCCAGCCCAACGTGATTTTTGTGATGTTGGCGGCACAAAATCCAGACCCAACGTGATTTTTGGGATGTTGCGGCACAAAATCCAGGCCCAACGTGATTTTTGTTAATGTCTGTGGGATAAGACCCAATCCCCAGCGTGGGGCCTTCTTCTTTCTTCTTTCTCTTCTTTTCCGGCATCGGCCTTCCACATCATTAGTTGCTTCTCCATCGATTTCAGCCATGAATTCCTGCACAGGGGGCTTACCAAAGTACAACATGCACTTAAAATTTCTTATTTTATTGATGCACCTACTACTCATGTGAAGAGCAGCATGATTGATTCAAAAATATCTTGCTTGACTCTTGGACGAAATCCTCAAATGTGTTACAAAATCTGCCCCAGTGTGGGCTTATTTCGCGAAATCTCACAAATAAAAATTTGCCCTAGTGCGGGCTCCTTTGATTGTAAAAATTTGTTCAGATGATTTTCCATTTATTTGAACAAGGAGAAACCGCATTTTCTAAAATTTAGAAAATAATCATATATACAATGTGAAGAAATTTAAACGTCGAGTTTGAACTCATGCAGAAATTTCATGATGAATCCCTCAGAGTAACACCAAATTCAAGAAGATTTCTTCCTCATTTTTAGCATCGGTGCTTAGGGTAACGGGTCACCACTTCTTGTTGGCTCATCTTTCAGGATCAATCAAGTGGGCGTTATTTCTGATTTGGAAGTGGCTAAAGGAAATGGGAGGTCAAGATTTGTCTTATTTTTGTGCCCATTCGATATCACATCTTAGTGAAAGCAAATAGTTTGTCACCCTAATTTCTTAAGAAAACTTAGTCAATACATAAGCTTGGTAAGCTTGTAACAGAGGGGTAAAAACGATACCAAAACATGCGGAAACAGGTTATAACCTTATGATCCTGAGTGACAGGTAGATTTCTTAGGAGCGTAACCCTTGCTTTGAGTTGTCATGAGGGATAAGTCAGCGATGGACTTTATGAGCTTGTAATGCAGTTGGAAAACGATAGTTAAAGAAAAAAAATTTCGAGGGTATTGCACCGAAGATCGCATTTTTCTCAAAATTGCTCTCATTTCGTACTCAAACATCTCGGACTTTGTTTGCATTTTTCTCATCATTCACCAGGGACTTCAGCGTCGAATTTTTTGCATTTTTTTTGCATTTACTTTTCTTGCTTTGCTTTTTGCTTCTTTTCTTTTCCTCGACCTGGTGGGTTTTCACATGGTGAGTAGTGTCAACCCCATACCCAAGCAATTCAGAAATATAGCTAAAATTTTCTGGCATCAGAAATTTTCTTGACAGGGTCATTGCAAAGAACAGAAGTTAGGACTTTCGGCTTTTGTAATGGGGTCTGGTAGGGTGTTTAGAAAAGTTAAGGCTTGAAGGCAGATTTCAAGAGTGGTTTAAGTAATCTGAGATCGCATTGTTGTGCCAACCCTATTTTAGGGTTAAATAAAAACTTGCCCCAGTTCATTTTCCATTGAGGCTTTTTCTTTCATTTTCTTCTTCTTCTTTTTTCTGCCATTCTTTTGAAATTTTCAAAATTTGCCCCAGTTTAGGTTTAACTGAGGTTCTTTTCTTCCATTTCCTTTCTTTTGCTTTCGTCGCTTTATCACTTTTCACCTCTTGAAACTTTTCTTTCCTTTTCAACTCAAACTTGCCCCAGTGTGGGGCTTGCGATCCTCAGGGGTTGCCAAATGAAGTATTTTATTCTGAAAACTCAAAAGGGATAACTAAGGATAAAATGTTTGATTGGAAAAGAAGAGGGCCTGACTTTTATTCCGTTCCTTACAATAACTCTGAAAGAATACTTTCATTAATGCAAAATTTCCTGCACGTATCTGAATTAATTGATTGACGAAGACTCCTGTTCATCCATATTTGTGAAACACAATGATCTGCCGGACAATACTCTTCCTTTTCTTTTCTCTTTCTCCTTTTTTCCCAAAATTGAAGCCCAGGTAGAATCAAATTTTCTCAATTTGTGGTCCCCTCTCTTTTGTTTTTCTCTCTTTTTTTTTGTTTTTTTGTTTTTTTTTTTAAAATTCCCAAATCTCCTTCCCCAATGTGGGGTGCGATCATAAGTGCATTCGAAAAGAACCACCTATTTTGACTCAAATGAGGATGCAAGAGGTAATCAGTGTTTAGGTTGTAGAAAGGATTGTGACAGCCCCACTTTCCCCTAAGGCGAACCAAAGGGGTTAGCGGACTGCCTGCCCAGCTCTCGCCAGGACTACGGTACAGTTTACGTCGATCTATAACGTTCCGGAACATCCCATTGCACGTAAACAAGTCAAAAGAGTCAAAATAAAAAAAAACGAAAAAATTTGCCGAAGATGAATAGTGCAGGCGCCGGAATCTGGCCGGATTTCCGGCCGGATTCTCGGCCGGATACTAGGCCGAGAGCAATCCAAAATGTTCTCCAAAACCCTCCGCAATCCGGCCGGCAATCCGGCCAGTTTCTGGCCGGATTCCTGGCCGGATTCAGTCCAGTGACTTTTCGTTCAAAATTTTCCTTTTGCCGTTTGAAATCCAAATCGATTCAAAGTTCAGCCAAACATCAACCAAGCATATATACATTGAAATCCAACATTCCAAGCCAAATCGGCATACCAAAATATCCAACTAATCCATACATGTACAATAACCAATTACAAACCAAACATTGGAGGAAACAAAACACTTAGGGTTTCACCCTCAAGGAGCTATTCAAAATACATGTACATGAGCTCAACTTGTCATTCAACTATTACAATCTTTTTCAAAAGTGTTCATTTTCCTGTAAGGAAAACAAATGGAACGGTGTGAGCTAAAGCTCAGTGAGCAACTATCACAATAGCAGTTAAGATCACATAAGCATAACCATTCAAGTCAAGTATACAATTTCGAAGTAAAGCAATTCAGTGAAAGGATACGGTCGGCTCTCAAGAGCCCATTTCCACGCTTACATTCTTGATCCACACTCAATGACCCTCCGTCAATGTTAAAAGTACCAAACCGTAGACCTCACTTCACTTCCATTCCTTCCACCCAACATACCCCAACCGGGCCCGCACTCCATTCAGTCATTTTGGTAATACTCGAGTTTACCGGAACCAAGGGTCTCATTACCACAAGGTTCCCCAGTACAGTCCCCGTGGCATGATAATTTTCACGACCAAGCCCTCGCCGGCTCGATCCAATTAACTACCATACGGGGTTGAGCTCATAAATGCAGTAAAGCCATTGGATACTCGTCCAACGACACCAAATCAGTTTCCATGAATGGAATGCAGTATCTCATATATCCAGTGCAGTCTTTCAGTAAAACAATTAATAGTCATGAATAAAATCACAAGGGGTGAGGGCGATCAAGTACACCCTCACCTCAATCATTCCCAATAACCAAGTAAGCCTTCAAGGCATCAAATACACATAGCACAAAGCCACATTATAACAAGTAGGTGAGTAGTATACTCACCAAGTGAGAAAATGATGTTTCATGCACCGTCGTTAAACGAACGTCGTGCACCACCGTTTCCTCCTAGAACAAGTGAACAATTACCATAAGACTCGATAACGAGTCACAAAGCCAAGCCAATTATAACCCAATAGGGTTTCATGCATGGAAATTCAAGTGTTAAATACGTAACCTTTACTCAAGTCGAGAATATAGTTTTCTAAATTTCGAGTAAAAATGCGGGCAGCATGCCCTTTGTGTTTACCAAATTCTCCAGCCATAAGGCTTCATTATTTTTCTTCAATCACAACCCAACAACACACATATAAGCATTTCATGTCAAGAGCCGTTCCATAGCTCACAATATCATAAAACAAGAAACCATACCGAGCCATAAACAACACCAATTCACAACCCCAATAGGGTTTTATAAACATATACTAGCATGAAAGCAAACCAGAAATTAAGAAAGGCTTTAATGTTGGCCTTGATAAGAAAACCGGTTTTGACGTCATAATGCGGTAATGGCACAACTCTCACTACAATTATCGGTTGGGGGTGTAAGACCCACCATTTCGAAGCTATGAAACAGGGCTACAACAATGTAGAAGGCCTCTCAGTCCAAATCCTAGCACAACTAGGTCAAAAGTGCCAAATACCAAACCAGAACCGAAATTGCAGGTTCCCAAATCACACAAAACTGTAATACGTCAATCTACACAGGTCCAAATGCCGAAATTCCAAAGGCATAAGTTAGCTAAGATATCCAGCTACATTTCATCAGAAGACACCAACTTAAAAATCCAAACCAAATCCAGTCAAAACAGGCAATTACTATCGCAGTTCCGCACATTCTGTTCACCAAAAACAGCAACAGTAAAAACGGCATAACTCTCTCTATACTACTCCAAATGCCCTGAAATTTTGTAGGCACTTCATACTCACCAATACCTACAACTTTCATGTTTTGAGTAAAGTCCAATTCGGCCTCTAGCTATGACCTAAAATTTCGGACAGAATTGGGAATAATATGAACCCTAACTTTCCATTTTCCATCCAAATCCAAAATTGATTACATTTTCCTATCCAATACACCTCATAGAGTCATTATCAGCCATTACCATTCATCATACAAGGCCACAACATCCCATTCATATTAAACCAGAAAAATTCCCAATAAAATAAAAACTTCACCAAAACTCTTCAAATCAAGATAAAAACCAGAAATTTCAGCACTCTTATCACTAATAAGCACAACATAAGCATCATTAGGTGTAGTAGGGTGTTTCAAGCTTCACTTACCAAGAACCAAGAGAGAGGAAGATGTTGTGCACCTTAGTCCTTCAAACAAAGTTCACCAAACAACTTACTATCACTAGAAGGAAAAATTTTATGGAGTAGAATCTATTCTAGGTGATTAGTTGTGGAAGATTGAGTGAAATGGAAGCTAAAAGTTGAAGAATTTCCTTCCTTCTTTGAGCTTGAGAGGTTCGGCCATCAAGAGTGAAAAATGGTGCATTTTTGTGATTTTTGAAGATATATAACCAAGTTGGGTCAAAGGTCAAAAATGTGAATAGTATTTCTTAAGGTCAAACCAATACTTATGTGACACTTGTCACCTCATTAAATGCATTCTTATCATTCTTTTCTCTCTCACATCAATCACTTCACACATACTACTTATCTCTTAACACCCGATAAATTTTCCACAGTATCCGAAACTTAACCGTATTGGCCGAATTTTCCCGAACTTTTCGCACTAGTGGGTCCCACGTCCAATATCTAGTCTTCATTTTCTAAAAACTCTCCAATACTAGAAAAATCATCTAAAAAACTATAACTGCTCATGAAATCCACCAAGAAAATATTCCTAGGCCAGAAAATGCAGAAAACATGAAATTTAAGGGGGGAAAAACCCTAGGAAAATATTAGGGCAAAACGGGTTCTCACAACGATGGCCAAAACATCATTCTTACACCTCATGACAACCAAAGTAAAGAATAGCTCATTGAGAACCCATTCCCTTTTGAAAATTTTTCCAATGTAGGGTAGTGATCATTAAGGCACTTATTTGAAACGAATTTATTCTTTTAAAGGCTCAAATAGGAGAGCAAATGATAAAATCTGTATGGATAGAGAAACGAATGTTTGAAGTATCATTCCAAATTTTCAAAACAAATAAGAATAATGTACATTTTTGCTATCACTTAGATGTGGATTGAATCTGATTAGACACAGTGGGCATTTTCAAGCAAAGATTGCCCCAATTTGCAATTTTATCAATCAATGTGACTGATTTTTCTTTGAGATTAATAGAAGTGGGCAAAATTAATGAATTGTACAGTGAAGGAGAAAAGGGTATCTCATTGGGCCTTTTGAGTGACCTCTTTTAATTTTGAGCACTCTTATTGCATAGCTCGGATCACCAATCTAGTGTACATAAAGATCTTAGAAAGCATACACTTATGAAATTTCAAGCTAGAGGTTGAAAGATTCCAATTTAGTCTTATTTCTTAAAATTCATCATGAAATCCCTCAAATAGCCAAAAAAGAATGAAATATACATGATTATATACAAAACAACAAAAATAAAAAACTTTATTGCTGAAAAAGTTTGAAACAAAATTTCTACAAATGAGAAGAGAAAGACTTCTGAAGAGCTCCACATATACACACTTGTTTGCCTCCTTTTCGGAACAGAATTTTTCTTTTCTTTGAAAAATAATGATGAAGACTCTTAGAGGCTTTAGCCTAGCGCTTCCAAATAGATCCTTCATGTTTTCATTGCAGGGTCTGCCCAAGAATCAAATAATACTTGTAATTTTCACACTTTATTAGATCAGAATTGTTATCAGATATAGAAAAATATTCTTTACCTTATTGAAGCATTTTTATGAATGCAGGGGAGGGGGAAAACAAAAGAAAAATACCCTGAGTTAGTAAGTAAGATCATAAAATCGGTATGCATGTCGTATGGGGGAACCCTTTTATGCCAAGGGTAGGCCTAGCATGAAAATACAATCCTCTAGGGTAGGCACCATACAATACCTGATGAATCTGATCAACTGATTGAGTGAAAAATAATTTGAAAAATTTGACCAATTGGAGTGAGAAGAGACATTTGTCCCAAAAATGAGGACAAAGTCCGAATGGATTGCTTGTTTTGATCAACACATAATGTGCAAAAAGGGTAAAATGGTCAAATGCATTGAATGAAATTTGATTATTTATTGAAAATTGAATGGATAACCCTGAAAATGAATTAAACTAATCAAATCAATTGAATGAAATCAATTGATCAAACGGATCAAGTGAAATGATGATTTATTCAAAATCGACCGAATTGTCCTAAAAATAGGTAAACTGGTCAAATGGATCAGACGAATTTGATGATTTATTCAAAATCGATAAGAGTGCCCTAAGAACTAATCAAATGAATTGAATGAAATTGGTGATCTATTCAAAATCGACTAAATTGCCCTAAAATGGGTAAACTAGTCAAATGAATTCAAAATCGACTAGGTTGTCCTAAATATGAACAAATTGATAAAATGGACTAGATGAAATTGATGAATAGAATGGTCCAATGGATTGAATGGAATTGACAGCTTATTAAAAAAAATCAATCTATCCATTGGTAGTTCAAAATTTATTGCGATGCATTAGTCTATGAGCCTTCTAATATCAAATTTTGGCCTCAATTTATTTATCATCTCAACAGTGAGGAAATATTGGTGAATTTTTTCAAATTAATGTCCTTTACGCCAGGGATTTTTACCAATTTTGATAAAGTGGCCAAAAAGTGATTATTAGATACTCATATTCCAAAGATCGCTCTATGAAAATGATCGAATCCTACCTTACCTTGTGCACTACCCCTTTGGATGGTACAAAATGTAAACGTGCAAGTCTCCTTGGATTAAGCATCCGAGACACAGGGCAGTTTATTCCTAATACAGGATCCCCTAAATGGCATTCCCTCTATTGGCTCATGCATGATGCCAATTTATCAAAGCGACTAAATATGCAATACACCAAATGAAACGTGACCTAAAGGAACCCCCTTTTTATATGCCGGGGTGAGTTTAAAATGAAATGTATTCATGTTACAAATGCGAAGCATTGAATTTAAACGTGTCACATCAAACGGGGTAGGCTCCTAGAGAGTACCATGCTAGGACTCTTATCTTCTAGGGCTGATGAATGCAATAGAGACAAAAACCAATAAAAGTTAGTTCAATCAGATAAATACACATAACACATTGTAGCAAAGCAATACAAAGAGATAAAGCAATAAAAGGAATAGAGGGGTTGAATCCCTCCCCTCATGAATAGTATCCCTAATAGGGTAAGGCAAACTCTACCCTAGGTAAACTATCATGGATGCATGAGGTATTGGCTCACTAATGCATCTAGACTCGATAGGTTTGAGGTCCCCGAGCCTTCAGACTTGGAAATCAAAGGTCATCAATCCCAAGGTTCTTTGTCGGTGGCTCGAGCGATTCCCCAGACACTGCTACACATACGTCGTGTTACGGCTACATGTCTGAGTGAATCTATCAAAAATCCTCAACCTTCAACTAAAAGCTAGAGGCTATTAACCCAAAGCTTAAAGCGGAAGATTGAATGACCCCTCGGATCATGCTACGCACACGTCGTGTCGCGATCACACGTCCAAGTGGGTCGCCTAATCCTAATAGGGTGGAGTGGCGTGACAAGCCACTAAAATAAAAATAAAGGAGGGATAAATAATAAAGCATATGCACGTATGCTAGTGCTCCTTTTTGGAGGGGAGGGATCGAGAACCAATGCGAGGCTCTAGGGTAATATCCCCCCACCCAAATGCAATGCAAAGCGCGGGATAACATACATAAACTATCCATCCATCAAATCAATCGTACGAAAATAGGTGAGGGAGTGAGTTGATACGCGCGAAATGTAAAAATCCTAAAAAAAGGAAAAATGCAACCCTAAACATCCACATGTAATATATAAGAAGGTTAAAAGAAGAAAAGAATCGACTAAATCGAATGTTCGGACTCTCTAAGTCACCAGTGGAGTCGCCAGCTGTCGCGCCCCATTTTTAATAAAAACAAATAAATGGTTTAAAAAAGTGAATTTTTGAGTTGAAAAATGAATTTTGATTTACAAAGAAAATGAAGAAAAATATGGGTCTAAATGGGACTTGAAAATGCGACGATTTGACCCAAAATATAGTTTAAAAAGGGTTTTTTTGAATGAAAAATGGAGTCGCCACTTGGTATAGAGTTAAGGTGTACCAAGTCACCTAAAAAATAAATTTTTAAAGAAAAAAAGTAGAAAAACCCCTTTTTAAACGACTCCAAGTCTACGAAAATCAGAGAAAAAGATTCGGAAGTCACATTTGAAGAAAGGGAAGGCAAGGATAAGAATCCAAGGCACTCTTTCAACCTAACCAAGGCTAGTTGCGCGATTTAGTCAAAAGATTTTCTTATTTTAACCTAAAAATTTATCACATTTGGATGTACTATATGAATGCAAACCCTAGACCTAAGAGGGTATCGGGGGTCGAAATTTCTCTTCAAAGCTCAATTGATGTCAATCACATTAATTGTGATGCCCAATGTGGACTCTTCGAAGAAGTCACGAATAATGCAAAAATATGAGACTCTAAGAAAAGAAATAAAATAATTATACAAAAGTTACATGTCTTAAAGGAGTGCATCATGTCGGGTACGGGGGACTAATGTTCGTGACTCAATTTTCCCTTTAATAGAGGGAATACGAGCGTGCTAAGGCTAGAAAAGCCAAACTCGTCCATATCCCATATTCAAGGGGTTATCCCTAATCTAATCAAGCAAATGATCTAACCTAATTCTAATGCTTAGATGAAATGCCAGTCTAATGTCATGTTTCATACAAAGGGGGGCAAGTAACGTACATATAAGGGAAAATATAGATGAAGGGATAAACATATATAAGAAAGTGTCATACAACATGGTAAAACCCTAAAATGTGAAAACATGCATGAGATGAAGTGATTTTATCACACAACCATGATCTAACGCTCGAAGGGCCCCTAAGGGTCTAGCGTTGGACTAGCCCATG
The DNA here is from genome assembly GCF_003713205.1 of Coffea eugenioides. Taxonomy (NCBI): domain Eukaryota; kingdom Viridiplantae; phylum Streptophyta; class Magnoliopsida; order Gentianales; family Rubiaceae; genus Coffea; species Coffea eugenioides. The sequence continues at coordinate 72,736 of NW_020864746.1, forward strand.
TCTACAATTTCCCACTAGCATTGGACTAGTAAGAAAAGTCGGAACAAAGGGCCACAGCTAGCGTTGGACTAGTGTGGATTCGAGAAATTGACCACAACTAGCATTGGACTAGTGTGGTGACGTCACACATCGGTTACAATCAAATAAATCATGTAAGAGCTAATAAAAGCATGTAAACACATAAATCACATATAGCACATAACACATAAGCATGATATCTAGATGAAAGACCCTAAGAAAGCGGTAACACATAGCACATAGACATGCAAATCACACATAAGGAAATAAAGCAAATAAAGCCCTAACTATTACATTCGAGGGGAAGCCTACTACAATATAAGAGGGGAAACGAAATAAATAAATAAAATAATAACCTAACTATTACAACCTTGGCATTAAATTTCCTTTCAAATAAGCAAATTGAGCTAAAATAAATATACAAAATTAAAACAAATAAAGTAAATAAATAAATAAAATGAAAACATTCAAAAGACTTGCAATTAAGCACATAAAGTCACATAGGGCACATAGGATCAAATGAGGTCAAAATAAGGGACAGAGTGTACCTCCCTTGAGTTGGGGCCCTAGTGAAGGAAATTTACTTATTTACCCTCCAAAATCAAAGAAAAGGTTAGGGCACCAATTTATTTTGGAAAATTAAAGAAAATATGCAAACACAAACTCAGTTGGTCATGAAGCCCTTAAAATTATGAATTAAATGCAATTTAAACAAAGCATGTTGGTTAATTGAAGCAAACAAGCAATGAAGTTACAAAATTAAAGCCGCCAAGGACTAAATTGCAAATAGCAGAAAGTCTTTAGGGCCTAATCACAATTTTTTTAGAACTTTGGGGCAAAAATTGAAGGAAAGATAAGGCTCAAGGACCAATTTGTAAATTGTAACAGGGACCCAATTGAAAGCCTTTATAAAAATCTTGGGGTCAAATTATGAAGTCCTAAAAGTTTGGGGTTAAATTAGAAAGCAGAGGAAAATGGAGGGACTGAAATTGTAAAACTGGCCAAGCAGTCGTCTTCTCCAACGGACTGGCCATCCGCTGCTGTTTTCCTACTGTTTTGCCAACGAAGAAAAACTAGAAAGCTCATCTCTGGCCACTCCAAAAGAAAAAGGAAACTTGCACAAGCTCCTTCTTCACACAAAAATCAAATTCGTGCAAGAGGAAGCATAAGGGAATGAAAAAAACAGAAAAAGTGCAAGACACCAATACATCAAAATCTCCCAAGTGCAAGGAAACGAAACTGGCTAACTTATCCGGATTCTTCACACGCAAAATTGCAGACAAATCAACTTTCAATTAGAATTTCCAATAAGGTATTTCATCGAACAGGTTGTAGGCATTAAAATTTTACCAGATTTTTGCTCAAATTGCAGTATAACTAGCCCCAAAAATTTGTCAGAAAATCAAGGAAATTCAGTCCAATCATCATATAAAGCATGCGTATGCTAATTTTGAACAATCAGCGGAACAATTACAATAAAACGAAACCACTGCCGACATGTTTAGAGAGCTTGGGAAGAAACTGAAATTCAAAGAAAAAGGGTCAACTTACAGAGCTCTTGTGTGAGCGGCGGCGATTTGCTGATGGCGGTGAAGGATTCCTACGAGATGGTAGCAGTCTCGATTCCTCGGTCGCTTTCTTTTGCTCTGCTTTCATCGCGTCCGCCGCCTTTGTTCTTCTGGCTCCTCATCTTTCATTTTCCTCTGTTTTCTTTTCTCTGTTTGTTTTCCTTCATCCGCTCTCGTTTCCCTTTCAGAAGTATCCTCCTTGATTGCTTCGCTGTCTTCCTTTTTACGTTGACTTCCCCAGCATCTTCTGCCGTTGCAGCAAGGCCGCAGCCGAAGACTGCTGCTGCTGCAACTTCACTCTGGACTTATTGAAGTGGAAACGGAAGGGGGCGAAGTAGGACCTGAACTGGAGCTTTTCCATCGTTTTGAGAGGACAGGAGATTGGAATTGCAGGTTCTTTTGGATCAAACGGTGGAGGATCGGAGTTTGGAATGGATTGAATTTGAGGAGCGTCCTCTGTTACTGGATTTGAATCCATCATAATAGAGATGATGGAGAAGAGAGGGTCTAGAAAGGATTTGAGATAGCTGAGAGTATGGCGGTGGTGATTTCGACACTGTCCGCGAAGGAGACCGACGGTTGTGCATAACGGAATTCTGGTGGACCAAGGAGGCACAAGGCGGCAGGCATGGTTGATTGGGGGATTTGTTGAATATGCTATGGGGAGTTAGAGATGGTGGCAGCGGTTGAGGTTGTCGGAAATTTGGTAGTGGTGGTTGAACGTTTTCCTTTCGGATCCTTGAAGCTGAAGCCCTCTCCCTTTAGCCGCTGTTGTTCTCCTCATCCAGCTTTTTCAACCCTCGCCGCCCTTTTCTAGATTTCTCCCTTTTTTCCGCTCAAAATCTCCCTCAATTTCCCCAGTTTTTCCCCCTGTTCTTGCTGTCTTCCCCTGCCCAGATTTTTGTTTTTCTGAAATTTAGTATGAAGACAAAAATAAATAAATAAATAAAATAAAAAATAAAAAATAAAATAAACCAGAAAAAAATAAAAATAAAATAAAATAAAAATAAAAACCCTAGAATTGAAGCAAATAAACCTATTAAATTAATTAAACAAATAAAGTTAAAAAATCAAAAATTTGGTGTCTACACTCACAATCTCAGCCGCCAACCCCTATTCTCTCTACTTCTGTCCTCCTTTGTTCAGCTGTTTCCGTTCTATTTATATGGAACACTAACTCTCAAACCATCACCTCAGAGGTGAGGATGAGAGTTGAGATTTGCTGAATATTTTAGAGCCATGCGATGGCCATTATTCCAGAAGGTTCTTGATAAGAATCCTAGGGAATGAGGTGGCCATAGTTTTGGAGAAAAACCAGAAAAATCAGTGGAAAATGAACGGTGAAATGGAGCTGCAATTTGATCCATGATGCGCGCGTGCTAGGCACGCACGGGTGGAGCATTTTTTTTTTAGTTTTCTTTTCTTTCCAATGAATGAAAAAAGAAATGATTTTCTTTAACAAAATGGAAATAGACAAAAATAATCAACTAGAATAAAAATGCTAAAAATTTTTTGTTTGGTGATGATTTTTCTTTTTATTTTCTTCCAATGAATAATAAAATGGTTTTCTTAACAAAATTAAAATAAGAGAAAAATAAACAAAAAAATTAAAACAAAATCAACTAAATGAAATAAAAAATAAATAAAAAGCTAAAATTTTGGTGTCTACAGTATGCTAAGATCTTGATATATTTGGCTAGAATTTGGTGGATTCTTGTCTCTTGAGATCCTAGGGTTAATGATTGATGAAACCCTTGAGGATTGAGTGTGATTTATGGTGGATTATTGGTGAAAATTGGAGTATATATATGCTGAAATTTCTATTTAGATGACCAATTATCATGGGCAAAATTTTAGCTTTACCTTCCTTAAATTTGTGCCTTGTTTATACACTTGTGCTAGAAAAATTTTGAGAAATTTGATGCTACTTGACTCTATGTATGTTGGTTGAAGTATGTTGAAAAATTTGTAAGAAAATGAAGTGGTGATGTGGGTTATCTTGTTGGAAAAAGTAAAGTTGCAGAAGCTCAAAAAATGGCCTAAGCTGGCCGAATTTGTGAGTTAAAACTCCAGTTTTAATTTTCTATTTTACAAACTGTTTTGGGTGGAATTTAACTCAAAAGGTTCTATTGGACTTTGATCTTGGTACGTATAATGATTTTGGATCAAAATTTTGAAGTTAAAAGGGGGAAAAGTAAGATTTCCTCCAAAGTTTAGTGGTTGACAACTTTATGGACTGATTTGACTTTGGATCCTTGTTTTCATGAAGTTTTGGTTGGTTTAGTTCAAGAAACCTTATTTAATTTTGATCCTTGTTTGTGAGATGATTTTGGGACAAAAACTACGAATGTAAGTAATTGAAAAGTGGACTTTTGCTATGATTTGCTTGCTACAAAACTATTAGAGGATCGAAAAGCCTTGTCTAAACTTTTGAAATGCTTTTGTCCTAATAGAAAGTTGAGTACTTTTACCTGAATTGTCGATTTGAAAGCTTAATTGGGTTGAAGTGCCTAGGACACTAAAGTTGACTAATTTGAACTCTAAAGGTTCACTTATATGTTGTCTTTGTTTGTCAAGGTTGCAAACTGAACGTGCAGGCGATCCTTCTGTGGAGGCTTAAGTGCAATTTGGTGAGTGTTCTAAGTGCGTAATAGCACTATATGTATGCTTGATATGTCAATGAATTTAAGAAAAATTATATGACTATGAACTGTCATTTTGAACTTGTTTATGAACGGACGAGTGTGTACTTTATCGCACTCGATCCTACTGAATTGTTATTGCTATAAGTGAATGTGATATGATATTATTGATATATGGGGGTCCCAAAGCCGAATGGCTAGTTATTCGAGATTGAACTGGCAAGGATTTGGTCAACTCAATTAGCGAATCTTGGGTAGTATTTATGTGTTGGATCCATACTGTACTGGGTATACTCGAGTAATACCAATCACTGAAATTTTGTTGGTGTGCGAGTCTGGTAGGGGGTGAAAGGTGGATGGAGTGGTGTGAAGTGACGATTCTACATGGACATGAAAGTTGATGGAATGTCAACTACTTGAATTACTTATTGATTGAGTGTTTGCCAGTGCTCAGTATCCTTAATGATGGACATATCAATTTTTTTATGATGTGCTTATATGATATTTCTTGTTTATGTTTCTTGTTGACTTAAATATGTGAAATAATTTCTTTCTTAAATTGCATGTCTTTCTTAGATCTCACTGGGCGCAAGCTCATACATTTCCTTTTGTTTATCTTAGTAGGGTTGGTTCGTAATTCGGGAAATTAGCACTTAGTTTTTCTTTTAGTTAGACTAAGTGAATAGATTACTATATTATTTTGAAGGTGAATTATACATTTAAACTCTCTTTTATATTTTAAATTGTTTCGACAAACAACTGTATATATTAGTTGTATTTAGCATATTTTGTGGTAAGATTGGATATTGAATTTGATTTTGTGGTTTGTTAACGAGTCCCAACGAGAGTTGGGTAAGCGATCGTCTAATACCTTAGAGTACGCCCTTGAGAGAGGTGGGATTGTTACAGTTGGTATCAAAACTTAGGTTTCAGAGTAATCTGGACCGAATAGGGAATAATCTGGACCGAATAGGGAATCCTGTAGATATGAAATAATAGGAATGCTAGAATGACTTGTTAAGTTGGGAATTGTTTAAGTATTGACTGTGAGGACCCGTAAATTTTCCTAATTTTATATTATTTCCTCGCCTGCATTTTCTTCATTAAACCCTATTATATTGATTTTTCAGAGATTTTTATAAGTGAGTATAGGTTTTACACCATTTTCATAGTATAAGTTAGTTCTTGATAAGTATGAAGTGCGTTGAAGACGTGGGACCCGCTAGTGCGCTAAGTGTGGTAAAATTTTGACGATTAATTGAAGTTTTGTATCAAGAGATATTATTTTACAAGGTGTTAGGAGATAATTAGAGGATAGTTATCTAGGTTAAGCTTGGTAGACAAAGGGATAAGAATAAACTTAAGAAGGGCCAAGTGTCGCGACCCGATGGGAAGTTGGACTTGCCTAACTTTCTTACCTTTACTAAAAGAACAATTTTGACCCAAAATCATCTCCAATTTTCATCCTCTTGGCCGAACCTCTTAGGGAGAAAAAAGAAAGAGAGCTTCAACTTTCATCTTCCATTTCTTGCACAAATCTTGAAATCCAACCGATTAAACCTTGAATTAGTCCACAAAAGTGACTTGCTAAGGGAGTTTGAAGATCTTGGTGGAGTTGTTTTGGAAGAAAAACCCCTAAGCTACTACCTTTCTTGAGGTGTTAAGGTATTTTTCTTGGAAACTCACTTGTGTTCCTAATAATGGTAAATTAGTAGTTTGTAGTGGCTAAATATGCTATTTTATGGAAGATTTTATGGAGCAGAGTGAAGTTAGCTAAATTTCTGATTTTTTTGGGAATTTTTCTGTTTTCATATGATGGTTATGGTTGGCCTTGAATTGATGGATCTAAATTGTGTTAAATGGATCCCTTGTGTGTTAATTGGAAAAATTTCGATTTTGTGCGGAAATTCCAGTTTAAGGGTTCCAATTTGCCCTGTTCTACTCGGTTCTGTTTGACCACGTTAGAGGCCGAATTAGGCTTAGCACAAAACATGAAAGTTGTAGAAAATGATGTTTTATAGCTGCCTGTAAAATTTCAACTCGATTGGAGCACCGTAGCATGTGAAATGACCGAAATAACTTTGACTGCCCATAAGCCCTATTTTCACGGACAGTTTTCTGTCTTCGTAGAGATTTCAATTTTTTGACTCTGAAAATGCATGATTTATGTGAGAACCCGTAAATCCCCTAATAATTTTCCTAGGGTTTATTTCCTTTAATGGCATGTTTTCTGCATTTTCTGGCTTAGGAAAATTTTCTTGGTGGATTTTATGAGTAAATATAGTTTTTAGATGATTTTTCTAGCATTGGGTAGTTTTTGAAAAAATTAAGAATATATAATGGACGTGGGACCTACTAGTGCGAAAAGTTTGGAAAAATTCGGCCAATTAGGTTAAATTCCGGATACTGGTGGAAATTTATCGGATGTTAAGAGATAAGTAGAGGGTGAGATTTGATTGATGTGAGAGAAAAAAAAAGATAGGATTGCATTAATGAAGGTGACAAGTGTCACCATTATATTGGATATGACTTATGACAACTATTCACCTTTTGGACTTATTTGACCCATTGATTAAATATCTCAAAATTACCACAAAAATCACCATTTCTTACCTCCTTGGTGGCCGGCCCTCTCTAGCAAAGAAGGAAGAGAAACTCTTCAAAATCTTGGCAACTATCTAGCTCAAATCCTCCAAAACACTTGCTTGATCTTGTTTCTACTCCATAAAATCTCTCCATTTGGTGTTAGTGGTTAGTTTGGTGAAGTTTTTGGAGAAGCTAAGGTGTCCTACAACTCTCCCTCTCTTGTTTACTAGGTGAGTGGTGATTGAACTTCCTCCTACACTTAATGAAGCTTAAGTTGTGCTTAATGGTAGCTAAAGTGATGAATTTGTGGTTCATTTCTTGGTTTGAGAGGAATTGGTGAAGTTTTCAATTTATTGATGATTTTTCTGGTTTAATATGATCATGTTGTTGTGGCCTTGTATGATGATTGGAAATGGCCTAGAATGACTCTAGTAAGTGTGTATGTTTGGTAATTGCAACCAATTTTGGGTTTGGAAGGAAATGTGAAAAGTTAGGGTTTCATAACCCCAATTCTGTCCGGTTTTGTATCATATGGTTAGAGGCTGAATTGGCCTTTTCTTAAAACATTAAAGTTGTAGGTATTGATGTGTTTGAGGTGCCTATAAAATTTCAGGTCATTTGGAGTAGTGTAGAGTGAGAAATGTCGTTTTTACTGTTGCTGTTCTGGGTTCATCAGGATGGCCGAACTGCGCCTGTAATCGGCTGTTTTGACTGGAATTGTTTTGGATTTGGTTGTTGAGGTCTTCTGATGAAATGTAGCTTGATGTCTTAGCTACCATATGCCTTTGGAATCAATGAATTTGGACTTGTATAGACTGAGTTGGACTAATTACAGCATAGTGTAATTTGTAAACCTGTAATTAAGGTTCTGGTTTGGTATTTTGCATATTTGACCTAGTTGTGCTAGGATTTGGACTGAGTGGCCTTCTACATTGTTGTAGCCCTGTCTTTTAGCTTCGAGATGGTGGGTCTTGTACCCTCATCCGATAAGCGTAGCGCAATTTGTGCCATTACCGCAAAATGAGGACGAAAACTATTTTGTCAAGGTCAAGTTAGTTACATTGCTGAAATTTCTGGTTACCTATGCTACTTGTCTATGTTTATAAAACCCTATTGGGGTTGTGATTGGCATTGCTTTATGACTCGTTATCGAGTCTCATTGTACTTGTTTACGTGTTCTAGGGCGTGACGGTGGTTCACGACATTCTCTTGACGGAAGTGCATGAAACAACACTTAATTGATAAGTGAGTGTACTACTCACTTGAATGTTACAATGTGGCTTTGCTATATGTGATTTTGATGCCTTGAAGGCTTATTTGGCTATTGGAATTGATTGAGGTGAGGGTGTACTTGACCGCCCTCACCCCTTGTGATACCGTTAATGACTGTTTACCGTTTCACTGATTTACTGCACTTGCTATATGAGATATTGAATTCACTTCATGAAAAACTGATTTGGTGTCGTTTGGACGAGTATCCAACGGCCTTACTGTACTACTGAGCTCAACCCCGTTGGTAGTCAATTGAATCGAGCCGGCGAGGGCTTGGTCGTGAAAATTGACATGCCACGGGGACTGTACTGGGGAATCTTGTAGTAATGAGACTCTTGATTCCGGTAAACTCGAGTATTACCAAAAGCTACTGATTGGAGTGCGGGCCCGGTTGGGGTATGTTTGGTGGAAGGGATGGGAGTGAAGTGGGTTCTACGGTTGGTACTCATAAACGTTGACGGAGAGTCAATGAGATTGGATCAAGAATGTAAGCGTGGAAATGGGCTCTTGAGAGCCGTCCGTATCCTTTTACCGACTTGTTTTATTCTTTAATTGTGTACTTGAAGTGAAAGGTTATGCTATATGCTCTTTGTTGCTTATGGGGTAGTAACTCACTGGGCTTTAGCTCACTCCGTTCCATTTGTTTTCCTTACAGGAAAATGATGCTTAATTTTGGAAAGATCATACTTGTTGGTTGCCAAGTTGAGCTCATGTAAATGCATATTTTGAATAGCTCCTTGAGGGTGAAAACTCTAAGTATTTTGTTTCAACCAATGGTTGGTTGTAATTGGCTAATTGCACGTGTATGAACTTGTTGGATATTTTGGTATCCCGCTTTGTCTTGTAAATGTTGAATTTCAATGTATTTATGTTTGGTTGATGTTTGGATGGTTTTCGGATCAATTCGTATTTCAAACGGCGAAAGAAAAAATTTTGGCGGGAATGAACAGGGCCAAATCCGGCCAGGAATCCAGCCAGAAACTGGCCGGATTGCCTTGGGATTTTTTTTGAAAATCCGGCCTTGCTCACTGGACAGTATCCGGCCAAGAATCCGGCCAGATTCCGGCCGGATTCTGCTGTGCCAGGCCACTATTCATCGTTTTCATTTTTTTTTCATATTTTTTTATTTTGGTATTTGTGGCTTGTCCGAGCGCACTTTTGCTTTCCCGAAACGTTCTAGATCGCGTGTAACTGCTCGTTAGTCCTGGCGAGAGCTGGGCAGGCAGTCCGCTAACCCCTTTGGTTCGCCTTAGGGGAAGGTGGGGCTGTTACAATTTAGCTTTGGAGAATTTCATAAGAAATGTAGGTATATGTCTTGTCTTCGAAACTCCATAAGATACACCTCAATCGGACTTCGGTAGCCTGAGTTATTGTCATGTAATCATAGTACGGTTAACTAGTCTGATTGTGAGATGTTGGTTCTGTAATTTGAAATTTTGACCTGAATACACTACGAACTGGACTGAGTGGTCTTCATCAAAGTTGTAGGCCTTTATCTTAGGTTCGAAACGGTATAAATTTCACCCCAATCCGATAAGCGTAGCTTCAGTTGTGACCGATATGCTAAGAGACGTCAAACCTACTATTTAGCTTTTGTCCTTACAACTTGATTTCTAGTTGCATTCCTAGACTTGCTTTGTATTTGGATGAACTTGAGCCTAGTTGAAGGGCTATTGTATTGAGATTTCTTATGTGTTGAATTGGACTGAGTTGAGGAAAACAATGAAGTCATAAATGGCTGGAAAATAGGTAAATACAGAGGGCATGCTGCCCAAAATTCTAGGGCTACGCGATTCCTTCAAGTTGAGTTGATATTGGTAAAAATGAAGGGTTTTGGGAGTTGTTTGTAACCCTAGGACCAACTGTTATCTTTTTGTCCAAAAGTCATATTTTATTCTTTTGTACTAGTACTTAACTTGGGAAGGCATACGACTTGTAGTCGAGCCTCATTGATGCATTCTATTTACTGGGTTTGTGGATGTGTGAACTATAATTGTTTTATCTTGGTTATTTTAGGGTTTCTTGGCGATTAAAGCCACTTTGGGTAAAAAATTTTGAAGTATCTGTACTGGAACCGGTGAGGGTACCACTCCCCTCATTTGTTGCTTAACTTGGTTTCTGCACCTGCAATATGTGATTTGGATGATTGTATCTGTTTATTCTGTTTGAGACGAGGGTGTACTTTATCACACTCGCTCTCTTGTCTGTCTGTATGCCTCTTTACTGTATGTAATCTGTTATCTGTATCTGAGACTATTCGAACGTCGTTTGGAGGCTGATATCCAACGACCTTTCTGTAACCTCTAAGCTCAACACCTGTGGCTAGTTACTCGAGTCGAGCCGGCAAGGGTTTGGTCGATTAGATAACGAACCACAGTAGTCTGTTCTAGGAATCTTTGGGTATTGAGACCCTTGATTCCGGTATACTCGAGTATTACCACTTCTGTTTCTGTTGAGATGTTCGGGCTCGGTAAGGGGTATGTGTGGTGAACGGAATTTTGGTGTAAAGTGGTGCTCTACTGGACTGGATTGGTTACTTTATTTGGAAGTTAACGGAGTGTCAACTATTATTTGATCAAGCTCCGGTGAAGCAAATGGGAATTTGGCTCCTGAGAGCCACCCGTATCCTTTCTATCTATGGTGTTGTTCATTTCTTTATTTGATGTGCGTATGTGACTAATTGAATACGAAGTTCCATGATTCTTACTTGCTAATATTTTGGTACCTCATTGAGCGTAAGCTCACCCTCTTCCTGTTATCTTTGTTTTCCTTACAGGGAACCATCTTTTAGAACTTCGATGTTTTGAGGAATGAGTTGAGCTAGTTAGAAATGCTTTTGTTTTGGTATAGCTCCTCGACAATTTGGAAACCCTAAATGTATCTTAATACGATGTTCCCTTTTAATTTGTAAACTTAATAATATGTATATTGTACAGTGTTTCCTTATGGTTATATATCTTTGGGAATGTATATTCTCTCATGTCAAACAAAGTTTACTTGTACTTGGTTGGATTGTGACGTGGCAGTGGCCCTCCATCTCGTTTTGGTTTTTTTTTTTCCGTGGGAATGTTGTCCTAAAGATTGATTGTATCTTTTAGTTCGGCTCAATTGGGTTCTGAATGTTATCTTCTTGAAGTTCTTTTGAGCGTTTGGTAAGGTTTTCGTTTGTTCCGGATCAGTAGTCCCGGCGAGAGCTGGACAGGCGGTCCACCGAACCCTTTGGTTCGCCTTAGGGTAAGGTAGGGTTGTCACATTGACTTTTAAGTGCTAGGGTTTAAACTTGGTAGGTAAGTCTAAATTTCTTCTTCTGTTGTTATGTAGGACATGGAAGGAGGGAACAATGGTAATGAGGATCCAGCGAGACCACGTCGAGTCATTACTTATCGAGAGAGACCTAGGGGACCTCTCCTGCGTTGGGGACCTGAGCGTCGGATTCGGCCCTGTGATTGTTGGAAGATCTACTTGTATCCTGACCGAATAGTCCTAACTAAAGATGATGAGAAGAGGAGGTTAGCTAGAGCCAACCGTAGGGTTCAGACTGAGATTCAAAGGATGAGAGGCATCATGAGGTTACAAGCTAATAGGATTCAGGAGCTCCAGGATGATATACTGATGGAGCAGGAAAGAACGAATGCTTTTAGAGAGCAGTTGCAGGCAGTTAATGGCCGCCTCACTAGGGCGGTCAGAGAGGTCAGGGACCGAATTGGGGGTATCATTGACGAGTGTGTAGCACTACTCTAAGGGGTGTTTGGCGCTAATGCACATATGGAGGGTCAGGGCGATGGAGCCCCTAGAGAGGGAGATGCAACTAGTTCTACTCATGAGAGAGAGTCTGCTGGCTCTGTTATGGACTAGGATAGCGCACTTTGAAAGTCCTTCCTTTTTGTGTATAGGGGATAGTCGATAGATAGGATTTCTTTTGATATTTTTGTGCTCTTGATGAAGCTTGGATGCTATATTTTGTGTATTCTGACCTATTTCCCTAATTTAGAAAATCTTATGAACTCTTTTGGTCAGATGTACATGTCTATGACTTGTAATCGTGAATGAAATATTTATTTTACTTGTAGTTGGTGTTATAGCTTGTACATGTAGTTAAATTTTGTTTATGCATGTTTAGACTTACATTAAAACCATGGATGGTCGAGATCGAGATCATGGTCAGGAACGTAAACAACCCCAAAAGCAAAGGAGTGATCAAGGATTTGCAGTTGATCAAAATCGGGGGCCAAGGATTGAAGTAGGTGACCAAGTGGCTACGTGTGACGCCCCACATCTCCCTAAGGCGGACCAAAGGGTATCCGCGGACGCCTGCCCAGCTCTCGCCAGGACTCAAGCAATTCCATTCAATTTAAAACCGAATTAAGCACTTCGATGAGAGCAACATGAATACAATAATGCGGAAGCGTTCAAGCTTAATAAGTCACTTAATGTATAACCAGTACATCGGTAATCATAAAACGACTTAAATTCAAAGTACACATCAGGGCCCAAACCTTTCAAGTTTTCAATTTCCAAAAGCACAACCCAAACCAGGGCCTAGTCAAAATATATAACAGGAGTCTTAACAAAATTACAACGGATGGTTTCTCCATATTTCTCCAAGAGTCGGTCCTGTTAAGGAAAACAAAACTATAGGGTGAGCTAACGCTCGTGAGGCCAAGAACACACATGCAAGCACTTAGTCAAATAACAATCCCAAATTTACTAAATAAAGCCATGTCTTTTCAATACTCAATCAATCAAACATGAAAGGTAATCAGAAACAATTCAAGGATATAGTAGCTCTCAGGAGCTAAGTTCCACTTGATCTGCCGTTGTCATTCGTATACCTTCCCGCATTGACCCTCCTGTCAACCGGGTCGGTATTTCCATTTCCGTAGATCACCACTTACTTTCCTCCGTCCACCGTACACCCCAAGGGCCCACAATGACCATAATTGGGCGATACTCAACGAGTATGCCAAGCAAGACCTCTTATTAGGTCGAGCTTATGTGTATCTCATGGCTCGTCCAAATCCCCGACCAAGCCCATTGCTGGCTCGAGTCTAAGGACGGCCTATGAGTTTGGGCGTCCCCCATTCATTTGGTAGTCGAGGAGATTCACTCCAACGACACAAGCATTCATGACATGACATTGCATTTCATTCATTCATTCAATACATTTCATTCATTCATTCATTCATTTGAAATTAGAACGAGTGCGATAAAGTACGCACCCGCCCTTATTTTTAAAACTCCCAACAAGTATCACAATAAGCAAGTATCAAATTCATACACTTGACACTCACCGAGCAATTCAATAAGAATTATTTTCTGGGAGTTCAAGTGTCCGCGGTGAGATCCTCTTGAAGGTCTCCTTGCGCGCCTGGCAATTTAATAGTGGATAATCACACAATTAACCCACTTATCAAGAAAGATTGTACACTAGTACAATCTAAGAATTATTTCGAAAAAGGGAACCTCAATTACACGTAAATCGAGGTTCAACTTGCCTTTTATCATGTACAATATTATTTGAGTTTTTATCATGAAAATCGTAAACAAAACATTTAAGAACATCAAAAGAATAAAGAGTTTTTGAAAAACTCTATTTCTTTGAAATTGGAAAATTTTCCACTTTTACGATAATCTTTGAAAAATCATAACTCGCTCGGTATAAGTCGAGAATTGGAAAACTTTATACCGTTGGAAACCTCTTAGAGAGTACTATAAGTTCCTAGAAGACACTTTTCCATGAATCGAAGTGAAAAGTGGTCAAAAATGAGCTTGAAAACGCAGGGTTGGTTTTCATGGCAGAATTAAGTTGGATTTCGGCCAACTTTGGAAATTCGGCACGATTCACACGTTGCAAACCGGCCTCTGAAATTTACAGCTCAATTAGTGTTACAAGGGAGGTTTATAACAAAACAAGCGGATCAAGAATCAGAGTTTCGAGCACCGAGATACGGTAGCCCGAAGTTGAGCAAATTCAAGACTGGATGAGAATTTTCCAGATTTACACCTCTAACTTTAGTAATTCGATTGGGTATCGAAACGAACTTGAATCGGCACCAAAATTGGCAGTATTTCAATACTATATGGAAGGTATCTCTCTATCGAATTTCAGGGAAAACTACTTTCGGTAAGATAGTTAATTAGTCAACCAAAGTTCAAGAAAAATCCTAAGGCAATCTGCCTTTGACTTGCATTTCCCAATTTCCAATCGTCTAACCAAGAAAGTTATCCAACCATGGTTCATTTGTGAAATAAGGGTCTAAGATACACCCATAATATCTTTGGTAAGTGTTTAATATCAAAAACATCAACTAACAAGTTCACTCCAAGATTTGGTTCCAAACCAGTCCAAACATCATGGTTTTCCAAAACAGAGCAGTCCACTTGATTCAGTCACAAATCAGTCAATATAGCTCGAAATCGAGCATGGCTTACGCCGTTGGAAAATACATTCATAGGACTAAAATATCACAGAAGAAATCATTTCCAAATTCGGCACCCATCTGGTTCAAATTCGGGCATCAAGTTGCTGCCTGAACACTTCATTCCAGATGAACAGAGTGGCAGGACAGCGAACTTAAAACATTTGGTTCGACTTGGTCACAAAGAATCAGAACGTGCATTTTATACCAAATTAAAGCTAGGAATGTCTAGTTTCAAACGCCACCAACGGCACATGATTTCGACATCCGAGGACAGAGTTATAGCCAAAATACTACTGCTGGTCAGAGACATACGCGAATCAGTTTCCAGATTTGCTGGTTTCGAAAAAAAATTCATTTGCTCCATCAACCCTCAATATTTTCCAATGAAATTTTTCACACATCTAATACATCCTATAAACATCCAATTCAAGCCATTAAACCATTAAGATTTGGCCTGGAAATGGCCGAACATAGCAGGGGCAAAATCGGAAGTTCTAGCCTCTTACACCCAATGAGGTTTCCACTAATTACCCATCACTAATGCATCATTATAATCACTAAACCAACAATATAATCACCATTAATCATCACATCAGCAACAACAACTCAAGTGTGGGAATACCAAGAGCCCACAATCACATTTTTACACCATAAACAAGTAACTAAGTGCATGCATGAGTTTGATCTTGCTATATAACCTCCAAAAGACAAGAATTTGTGGGTTGATCATTACCTCTTCCTTGGGTGTGCAAGACCAGAAAATTTCGGCCCTCTTGAAGCTCCAAAGAAACCGTGAGATGCAGCCTTTTGTTAGCTAAATGTAGTCTCCAAGTGGTTTGCTAAGAGATCTCCAAGTTTGGTGTGATTTGGGTGGATTTTGGTGCATGGATTGAAGATGAAAAATGAAGAACAAATGGAGAGTTCTTCTCCTCTTTGTTGTTCGGCCAAGTGAGGTAAAGAGAGAGAGAGTGTGCTGATGCAATTGGCTTCCAAAGGAAGATTCTTTGTGTGGTGTAAAATGCACCTCAAAGTCAACTTGAAATAGTGTAATTTAGGGTGCGTTTGGACTCGATTTCTCGAGCGTTTGGTTCACTAGTGCACTAAACCTCTAATGCACTCATGTTAATATAAATATTATTCACTCTTAATTGTCCCGGAATAAAGGTCTAAAGTCCCTCAAATGAAGTCGCGCGTGTGAAAACGCGTACCGTCAATTTTACCGCTATAACGCGAACTTTCGAAAAATTCTTATAACGATTGCACTACTAACTATCACTTGAATATTTATACTTAAGATTACCTATTTTAGTACCATAGTACAAGTCTCTAATATTCCAAGCTTATTGTGCTACTACGCGGATAAAATCTCCAAGTACTATTCACTATTTTTACGAAACGCGCTCTAGGAAATTAATTTTCGAAACGAATCATTTTAAAAATATAACGAAGTTATATTACCATGTATTTAGGTCTAATAAGACTAGAAAATATTCCTTGGAAATAAAATCCAATTAAATAATTTATTAAGCCATAAATTAGGCATAAAATAATAGTTTTTGCGAGTCCTCACATCCTCTCCCCCTTAAGAAAATTTCGTCCTCGAAATTTACCTTGGTCGATGAATAAGTCTGGATACTTCTCCTTGATTGTCTCTTCAACTTCCCATGTTGCTTCCTCGACTCCATGGTTCTTCCATAGAACTTTCACTAGTGGTATCTGCTTGTTCCTCAATTCCTTCACCTTTCGATCCAGAAGTTTTACCGGTCTCTCCTCATAGGTTAGGGTTTCATCAATCTCAATATTCTCCGATTGTAAAACATGAGAGGGGTCTGGATGATACTTCTTAAGCATGGACACATGAAACACGTTATGAATACGAGATAAACTCGGTGGTAATTCCAGCTTATAGGCTACATTCCCAACTCGCTGAATAATCTTATAAGGCCCTACAAACCTTGGTTGTAGTTTCTTCCCTTTTCCGGACATCAAACTTGCTTTTAAAGGCGTAATCTTGAGAAATACCATATCTCCAACAGTGAACTCCAAATCCTTCCTCCGATTGTCGGCATAACTCTTTTGTCTACTCTGAGCGGTTTGAATTCTTTGCCGTACCAATTTCACCTTCTCATTAGCCTCCTCAATCCAAGATACAGTAGTCGTGTCTAAGATTTTCCGTTCACCTACTTCATCCCAACAAATTGGGGATCTACACTTCCGACCATAAAGTGCCTCATACGGAGCCATTTGAATAGAAGAGTGGAAACTATTGTTATATGCAAATTCCACTAAAGTCAAGAACTTACTCCAATTCTCTCCAAAATCCAGTACACAAGTCCTCAACATGTCCTCAAGAGTTTGAATCGTTCTTTCAGATTGTCCATCAGTCTGGGGATGATAGGTGGTACTAAAGTTCAACTTAGTCCCCAACACTTCTTGCATCTTTTGCCAAAACCTCGAAACAAATCTTGGATCCCTATCCGACACAATACTCACAGGTATACCATGTAGTCTAATGATCTCATCCAAGTATAATCTGGCCAACTTCTCCAATGGATATTTCATATTAATCGGCAGAAAATGAGCCGACTTAGTCAATCTATCTACTATCACCCAAATGGCATCATGGCCTCTTTGTGTCCTTGGTAAGCCTGATACAAAGTCCATGGTAACATTTTCCCATTTCCACTCAGGTATTTCTAGAGGTTGCAAAAGCCCAGATGGTTTCTGATGTTCGGCTTTAACCTGTTGACAAACCAAGCATGTCTGGACAAATTGGGCAATTTCCTTCTTCATATTTTTCCACCAATATAGACCTTTCAAGTCTTGGTACATTTTGTTCCCTCCTGGATGTACTGTAAACTTTGATCGGTGTGCCTCTTCCAAAACTTCTTTTCTAAGTCCTTCATCCTTTGGCATAACCACCCGATTTCGAAATCTCAATATTCCATCTGATCCCAAAGTGAAATCGGTCTGGTCTCCCATCTTGACTTTCTCCACCAACTTTTGCATTTCAGGGTCCTTTTCCTGAGATTCCTTAATACGTCCCAATAAAGTGGAGGTTATCACAATATTCCCCAAAATCACTTTCCTTGGTTCTAATCGAGGATTCCAATAGCTAACTTCCTCCAACAATCGAAATTCCTTAACCATCAATCCAGCCATTTGTACCTGACGGCTCAAAGCATCGGCCACTACATTGGCCTTCCCAGGATGGTACTTAATAATGCAGTCATAATCTTCCAGAAATTCCATCCATCTACGTTGCCTCAAATTCAGTTCCTTCTGAGAAAATAAGTACTTAAGGCTTTTGTGATCTGTAAAAACCTCAAATGTCACTCCGTATAAATAGTGTCTCCATTTCTTCAAAGCAAAGACCACAGCCGCTAACTCCAAATCATGGGTCGGATAATTTCCTTCATGCGGTTTCAACTTTCTGGAGGCATAAGCTATCACTTTATCATTTTGCATCAAAACACATCCCAAACCTTCCTTAGATGCATCGGTGTAAACCACAAAACTATCATGTCCATTTGGTAGAGCTAGAACAGGCGCTCTAGTCAACCGTCTTTTCAACTCCTGAAAACTTCCTTCACACTTAGAATTCCAAATAAACTTTCCATTTTTCTTGGTCAACTCAGTCATAGGTCCAGCGATTTTCGAAAAATCCTGGATGAATCTCCGGTAATACCCTGCCAATCCTATAAAACTCCGAACTTCCGTTGGGTTTTCCGGTCGTTTCCATTTCGAAACAGCTTCCACTTTAGCTGGATCCACTTTAATCCCATCCTTAGAAATTATATGTCCTAGGAAAGTCACTTCCTTTAGCCAGAATTCACACTTGCTAAACTTAGCGTATAACTGATGTTCCCTCAAGATTTGTAAAACAATACTCAAATGTTTCTCATGATCTTTTACATTCTTAGAATACACCAAAATGTCATCAATGAAGATCACCACAAATTGGTCCAAGTAAGGCTTAAAAACCCTATGCATTAAATCCATGAAAGCGGCAGGTGCATTGGTTAACCCAAAAGGCATCACTGCAAACTCGAAGTGTCCATACCTTGAGTTAAAAGCAGTCTTAGGTATATCCTTCTCCAAAATCCTCAATTGATAGTAACCTTGCCTTAGATCCAACTTTGAAAAAACTACCGCCCCTTGCAATTGATCAAACAGTTCATCGATGTGGGGTAGTGGGTATTTATTCTTAACCGTAACATCATTTAAGCCTCGATAATCTATACATAACCTCAAACTCCCATCTTTCTTCTTTACAAACAAAACTGGGGCTCCCCACGGGGAATCACTCTCCCGTATAAAACCTCGTTCCAACAAATCCTGTAATTGTAATTTCAACTCCTTCAACTCAGCTGGAGCCATCCTGTATGGTGTCCTTGATATAGGTGCTGTTCCCGGGGTTAAATCAATTTTAAAAGCTATTTCCCCTTCCGGGGGTAGAGACTCCAATTCTTCAGGAAAAACGTCAGAAAATTCTTTTACTACCGGTGTGTCCTCCAGATTCACCTTATCGCTAGGAGTATTAATAAGAAAAGCTAAATACCCTTGAGCTCCTTTACTTAACAACTTTCTAGCCCGGATTCCCGAAATAAGTGCAGACGAGGCTAACTTACCCCTCACATCCAATTTCAAGGTTGCTTCCCCTGGAATACACAATTCTACAATTTTCGTCCTACAATTTAGTTGAGCATTATAACGGGCTAACCAATCCATCCCTAGGATCACATCATATCCTTTAATCGCTAAGCCTATCAAATCGGCCAGCAATTTTCTTTCCCTCACGCAAATTTCACTATTCTTATACACCATATTAGCAATTAGACTTTTGTCCCCAGTGGGTGTTTTAACCTCCAAGTCATATGGTAACTTAATTGGCTTCAAGTCTATTCCACTCATGAAATCAGGGTTTACAAAAGAGTGCGTTGCACCCGGATCAATTAAAACCCTAGCTAGGCGGTGAAAGATTGGAATGGTACCTTCGACCACTTCGGTCGCCTCTGGAGCTTGTGGATAGTCCAATGCGTAGACCCTAGCCGGTACTTTTGGTCGACTCCCTCCGGCACTGGTCTGCTTAGAGGTTGATTTTTCAGGTCTCTGCAGGCTTCCCCCTGTCTTTGACGATTTCGGACAACTTGCAATCTGATGCTCAATGCTCCCACACAGTAAGCATTTTCCCAACTTTCTCCAGCAGTCATTCTCAGAGTGGTTGGGTTTACCACAATACCCACAAGTAACTTGAGGGGTCACAGTCGATCCAACAGATGGTGCTCCCCTAGCTTGAGTCGTCCCGCTACGACCTCCCCTAGATAGAGCTCCCCTAGAAGCTCCAGCAGTTCTCGTTCCCCCTTCCCCTCTTCCCTTTTTAGAAGGGTGTATAAACTTACTGGTCTGCCCAGTAGTGCGACTAGGGAAATTCCTTTTCCTATTGTGGAAATCCCTCACTTGAGACCTTGCATTCTCAACCCTTTGCGCTTTCTCTAAAGCCTCAGTAAAAGTAGAGATTTGGGCTGCAGCCAGGCCCTCCTGAAGTTCCACATTAAGTCCCTGTATGAACCTTCTAATCCTTCTCCGTTCATCGGTTACTAGCTCAGGAGCATATTTGGAAAGCTTAGTGAACTTCCCTTCATATTCTGCGACAGTAAGGGTTCCTTGTTTCAACTTAATAAATTCGTCCTCCCTTTTCTCTTGGATCAAGGGCGGAAGAAACTTTTCATTAAACTCCCTTGTGAAATTTTCCCAGGTCCAAGGGGTTTGAGCTCTTTCCCATTTTCCTTTTATCAGATCCCACCAAGCACGGGCTACTCCCTCAAATTGAAAGGCAGCAAAGTTCACGCGCCTATCCTCAGTATAGTCTAGAGCGGCGAATATGTTGGTCATCCTTTCTAACCAATTCTCCGCTACTTCGGGGTCAGGTTCACCCATAAACTTAGGCGGGTTAAACTTTAGGAATCTTTCCAGGGCTCTATCCTCTCCCCTATCCTGGCCCCCAGGTTGGTTAAATGGTCCAGGACCCTGTCTCTCCGCTAAACGTTCTAGGATATCAGTCATCCTATTGATGGCAGTAGCCACTTGGTTACCCTCAACGTTTTCCTGTCCCTGGGTCGGTCCAGTTGCCGAACCCTGGTCATCCCCCTGAGGTTGGGCCTGTCTAGACGCTCGCCCACGGCCTCGACCACTTCTTAATCCTTCCATTAGTCTAGACGTGCCTAGTGCAAGAAATAAATTAATTTAAGCAGAAAACAAGAATTTTATCGAATTTAGAACTAACCAAGAAAGCATTGAAATTAACAATAATTTACATTCATAAGCATGTCAAGTTTGTACAATTAGCAAGTTAGGGACAATTCACAAAATATAGCACACAGGTGCTCAAAAATATACTTTTAGTCACAGAAGACTAAAGTAAGAACAAGTGCCCAAAAATAGGCCACACAAGCATGCAAAATACAATGGCCTCGGCACTCGCGTCACCCTAACTAGTCCTAACTGTACCAGTCAAAAGTCAAAAGAGGTCAACGACCAAGATCCTAGTCCATAGCAGGGCTACCAGGAGGAACCTCCTCCTCGGGATCCTCCTCCGGATCCTCCTCCTCATCCTCAGGAATCACTGCAGTAGCGTCCTCAACCAGACTAGTAGCATCAACCAGCATCTCGAAAGCCCGAGTACGGACATCTCGTGCTAACCTAGTGAGTCGAGCCCTAGTATCCCGAAGCTCCTGGTTAACCACTGCAGACGTGGCTACCTCACCCTCTAGCACCTCCTCAAGCTCAGCAATTCGCTCACCCTGAGCGCCAACCATCTGCCTAAGCTCATCTACCTCAGCCTGTAAACCAAGGTTGGCATCCACCAACTGACGACGCTCGTCGTCCAAAGCAAGCACCACATAGTCCGGGTAGGCGAAAGTCAACCTACACGCACATCGAGGGTATCTATCATGCGGTGAGTAGCGTACACGAGCTTCTCCTGCTATAGGTCGATAGTAGATAGTCCTAAGGGGCACGTAATGACCATTCGCATGGCCATTCCCATTAGCTGCCGGGGCTCCGTTTCCATCAGCCATTCCTGCAAAATAATAACAATAATAATACCTTTCGGGTTAGAAACTTAAATCACTACCTAATTCCAATATCCTGCAATGCATGCCTAACTTAATCGTTGGTTCATCCCAATCGTCACTTGAGGTAGGACTAACTTAGTTGCTAGCTCGCCTCAAGTATCACTTAGGGTAGGATTAAGTCATCCTATATCGAGTCTTAAAGGTAGAGTATCCAATATGTCTCCCATATAGACCTCTAACCTAGTGCTCTGATACCAACTGTGACGCCCCACATCTCCCTAAGGCGGACCAAAGGGTATCCGCGGACGCCTGCCCAGCTCACACCAGGACTCAAGCAAATCCATTCAATTTAAAATCAAACTAATCACTTCGATGAGAGAAACATGAACACAATAATGCGGAAGCGTTCAAGCTTAATAAGTCACTTAATTTATAACTAGTACATCGGGTAATCATGAAACGACTTAAATTCAAAATACACATCAGGGCCCAAACTTTTCAAGTTTACAATTTCCAAAAGTACAACCCAAACCAGGGCCTAGTCAAAATATATAACAGGAGTCTTAACAAAATTCAACGGATGGTTTCTCCAAGAGTCGGTCCTGTTAAGGAAAACAAAACTATAGGGTGAGCTAACGCTCGTGAGGCCAAGAACACACATGCAAGCACTTAGTCAAATAACAAACCCAAATTTAATAAATAAAACCATGTCTTTTTAACAATCAATTATTCAAACAAGAAAAGTAATCAGAAACAATTCAAGGATATAGTAGCTCTCAGGAGCTAAGTTCCACTCGATCTGCCGTTGTCATTCGTATACCTTCCCGCATTGACCCTCCTGTCAACCGGGTCAGTATTTCCATTTCCGTAGATCACCACTTACTTTCCTCCGTCCACCGTACACCTCAAGGGCCCACAAGTCTATTATTGGGCGATACTCTACAAGTATGCCAAGCAAGACCTCTTATTAGGTCGAGCTTATAATCTCATGGCTCGCCCAAGTTCCCGACCAAGCCCATTGCCGGCTCGAGTTCAAGGTCGGCCTATGAGTTTGGGCGTCCCCCATATTTTTGAAAGTCGAGGAGGTTCACTCCAACGACACAAGCATTCATGACATAACATTGCATTTCATTCATTCATTCAAGACATTCCATTCATTCATTTGAAATTAGAACGAGTGCGATAAAGTACACACCCGCCCTTATTTTTAAAACTTTCAACAAATACCACAATTAAACAAGTATCAAAATTCACACACTTGACACTCACCGAGCAATTCAACAAGAATTATTTTCCGGAAGTTCAAGTGTCCACGGTGAGATCCTCTTGAAGGTCTCCTTGTGCGCCTGGCAAATTAATAGTGGATAATCACACAATTAACCCACTTATCAAGAAAGATTGTACACTAGTACAATCTAAGAATTATTTTGCAAAAAGGAACCTCAATTACACGTAAATCGAGGTTCAACTTGCCGTTTATTAGGTATAATATTATTTGAGTTTTTATCATGAAAATCGTAAGCAAAACGTTTAAGAATATAAAAAGAATAAAGAGTTTTTTTTTTGAAAAACTCTATTTTCTTGGGATTGGAAAATTTTCCAGTTTTATGATAAATCTTTGAAAAATCGTAACTCGCTCGGTATAAGTCGAGAATTGGAAAACTTTATACCGTTGGAAACCTCTTAGAGAGTACTATAAGTTCCTAGAAGACACTTTTCCATGAATCGAAGTGAAAAGTGGTCAAAAATGAGCGTGAAGGCGCAGGGTCGGTTTTCATGGCAGAATGAAGTTGGTTTTTGGCCAACTTTGAAAATTCGGCACGATTCGTACGTTGCAAACCGGCCTCTGAAATTTTCAGCTCAATTAGTGTTGCAAGTGAAGTGTATGACAAAACAAACGGATCAAGAATCGGAGTTTCGAGCACCGAGATACGGTAGCCCGAAGTTGAGCAAATTCAAGACTGGAGAAGAATTTCCAGATTTGAACCCCCAACTTTAGAATTTTAATTAGGTATCGAAACGAACTTGAATTGGCACCAAAATTGGCAGTGTTTCAATACTATATGGAAAGTATCTCTCTATCGAATTTCGGGGAAAAATACCTTCGACAAGGTAGTTAATGAGCCAACCGAAGTTCAAGAAAATTCCTAAGGCATTCTGCCTTTGACTTTCATTTCCCAAATTTCCAATCGTTCAACCAAGAAGGTTATCCAACCATGGTTCATTTGTAAAATGAGGGTCTAAGATACACCCATAATATCTTTGGTAAGTGTTTAATATCAAAAACATCAACTAACAAGTTCACTACAAGATTTGGTTCCAAACCAGTCCAAACGTTAGGGTTTTCCAAAACAGAGCAGTCCACTTGTTTCAGTCACAACTCAGTCAATATAGCTCGAAATTGAGCATGGCTTACGCCGTTGGAAAATACATTCATAGTACTAAAATATCACAGAAGAAGTCATTCCCAAATTCGGCACCCATCTGGTTCAAATTCGGGCATCAAGTTGCTGCCTGTACACTTCATTCCAGAGGAGCAGAGCAACAGGACAGCGAACTTAAAACATTTGGTTCGGCTTGCTCACAGAGAATCAGAACGTGCATTTTATACCAAATTAAAGCTAGGAATGTCTAGTTTCAAACGCCACCGACGGCACATGATTTCGACATCCGAGGACAGAGTTATAGCCAAAATACCAACGCTGGACAGTGCATTACGGGACAGATTTCCAGATTTGCTGGTTTCGGAAAAAAAATTCATTTGCTCCATTAAACCTCAATATTTTCCAATGAAATTTTTCACACATCTAATACATCCTATAAACATCCAATTCAAGCCATTAAACCATTAAGATTTGGCCTGGAAATGGCCGAACATGGCAGGGGCAAAATCGGAAAGTTTAGCTTCTTACACCCAATGAAGTTTCCACTAATTACCCATCACTAATGCATCATTAAAATCACTAAACCAACAATATAATCACCATTAATCATCACATCAGCAACAACAACTCAAGTGTGGGAATACCAAGAGCCCACAATCACATTTTTACACCATAAACAAGTAACTAAGTGCATGCATGAGTTTGATCTTGCTATATAACCTCCAAAAGACAAGAATTTGTGGGTTGATCATTACCTCTTCCTTGGGTGTGCAAGACCAGAAAATTTCGGCCCTCTTGAAGCTCCAAAGAAACCGTGAGATGCAGCCTTTTGTTAGCTAAATGTAGTCTCCAAGTGGTTTGCTAAGAGATCTCCAAGTTTGGTGTGATTTGGGTGGATTTTGGTGCATGGATTGAAGATGAAAAATGAAGAACAAATGGAGAGTTCTTCTCCTCTTTGTTGTTCGGCCAAGTGAGGTAAAGAGAGAGAGAGTGTGCTGATGCAATTGGCTTCCAAAGGAAGATTCTTTGTGTGGTGTAAAATGCACCTCAAAGTCAACTTGAAATAGTGTAATTTAGGGTGCGTTTGGACTCGATTTCTCGAGCGTTTGGTTCACTAGTACACTAAACCTCTAATGCACTCATGTTAATATAAATATTATTCACTCTTAATTGTCCCGGAATAAAGGTCTAAAGTCCCTCAAATGAAGTCGCGCGTGTGAAAACGCGTACCGTCAATTTTACCGCTATAACGCGAACTTTCGAAAAATTCTTATAACGATTGCACTACTAACTATCACTTGAATATTTATACTTAAGATTACCTATTTTAGTACCATAGTACAAGTCTCTAATATTCCAAGCTTATTGTGCTACTACGCGGATAAAATCTCCAAGTACTATTCACTATTTTTACGAAACGCGCTCTAGGAAATTAATTTTCGAAACGAATCATTTTAAAAATATAACGAAGTTATATTACCATGTATTTAGGTCTAATAAGACTAGAAAATATTCCTTGGAAATAAAATCCAATTAAATAATTTATTAAGCCATAAATTAGGCATAAAATAATAGTTTTTGCGAGTCCTCACAGGAACGCCTGCCCATCTCTCGCCAGGACTCAGTACTAATTTAATTTAAACTCAATAATAACCAATTGATACTAAAATCGAAGAGAAAAAGGAAGGTCAATTCCTTAATAAATGTTCAAGTCTTGCATCATAATCTACACAATAACTTTACATTTCCAAAATATACAGCTTTCAAAATCAAATTCTAAACAAATACATTCACAATTCCAAACAAATGAAGCATCAAGTAAGCTTCTCCAGAATTCCTCCCATTTCAGCTCCTGTTAAGGAAAACAAATCTAACGGGGTGAGCGGATGCTCGTGAGGCCACGAAAACATGCAAGACAAGTAATTCAATAGCAATAGCACTTACATAATAGTGAAAACTATAACATTCAAGAAATTCACAATTTATAATAAACCCCCCTTGAGTAGGATGTAGGAGCTCTCAGGAGCTAAATCTTTACTTACTTCGCCCAAATTCAATTCAATACCTTCTCATGAAGACACCCCGTCACCCGAGTAGATAATTAAATTCATAGCAATTCACGTATTCCATTAATGTTTCTGAGACGTCTCGAGAGGCACCTCCCACCCAAATCGGTGTGGTACTTACTATCGCTCAGTTTATAGGTCTGAGTTGATTCGAGAGGTACCTCCAACCAAATTGGTGTGGTACTTGCTATCGTTCAGAGGTCGATCAGACACCGTTCCAATCGACTTAGAATGCTTAATGGTTCTGAGACGATTCGAGAGGTACCTCCCACCCGAATCGGTGTGGTACTTGCTATCGTTCAGAAGTTTAGGGTACTGAGACGACTCGAGAGGTACCTCCCACCAAATCGGTGTGATACTTACAATCGTTCAGTGGTCGATGAGGCATCGCTCCAATCGACTTATGCAGCCATAGCATAATTAATCATTTCATTCAATCATTCAATATATTCAATCATTTATTTCATTTCAATCAAGTCATTCATGATTCAGTCATTTCAATTCAATCAAATCATTCATGATTCATTCAAATGAGACCGAGTGTGGTAAGGTACACACTCGACTCAGTATTTTCAAAATCTCCAATCACTAATAATAATTAAGCACATATCAAGTTTACATACACTTGACACTCACCAAGTAATTCAAGAAGCAAGCACATGCGATTGTTTAGGCGTCTTCCGTGAGATCCTCTTGAAGGTCCTCTTGAGTGCTTGAACAATTAATAATGAACTATTACACACTATCGCTTAAAACCCCTAATTATCGAGGAAGATTGCACTCATGTACAATCTAAGAAGATGTCATGAAAATGAGCCTTAATTACTCGTGAATCGAGACTCAAAAGTGGGGTTTTAAATAATACAAGGAAATCTGATTTTCATTTTTAAAATCAAGTGTAAAATGGTCAAACGATATCGAAGGAAAATGAAGAGTTCAAAAACCTCAATTTCCATTAAGTTTGGAAAAATTCAGATTTGACCAGCAATCTTTGGAAAATCGTATCTCACTCTCTGTAAGTCCAAAATTGAAAAACTTGATACCGTTGGAGAACTGGAAGTGTTTAGTTTCTAATGCCGTAAACGACACTCAATTTTGACATCGGAGCAAAGAGTTATGGTCGATACAAAATCGCTGCCAGAGCAACATCTAGACACGTTTTCAGTTAGGAAGAAATTTCAAAATCTCAACTTTTGGCCAACTAAATCATGTGATTTTTGGTGGAAACTTTCTACACAACCTATACAACATATCTACATCCAAATCAAGTCAATCAGACCACAAAAAAATGCACCAACAGGTGCGGCAAAACAGGGGCAGAACCGGCACTTTTTCTTCCTTTTGTTTCATTTGAGTTTCTTTCAACTTTTCAACTTATAATCACTAGTTTAAGCACTAATTCAACATAAACAACACCCAAACTCATTACATCAGTTTATCAAGTCCATTGTGGGATTTCATAGAGCCCACTCACAAGATTTACAACAATCTAGAGGTACCCACATGAAGCTACAAGCTTCCAAGTGCAATATAGCTTACATAAACTAAGATTCAAGGGGTTGATCGTCATTTACCTCCTTAGATGATCAAACCAGAAATTTTCAGTCCTTTGAACTGAAGAAAACCGTGAGATGAAGCTCCCTTCCTAGCTCAAGATGATCTCCAAGTTATTTGCAAAGTGTGGTGTGAATTTGAGGTGATTTGGGCAAGAGATGGTGTAAAATGATGAAGAGCTTTGGTCTCTTCCTCCTATGGTGATGCACGGCTGTTATGAGAGAGAAAGAGGGAGTGTTTTGCTGATAATGAAGCTTCCTTGAGAAGCTTAAAGTGTGTGGCCAAAAGTGCTCCTAAAATCAATTGGGAATAGTACGTGTATGCGCGCGCTTCGTGCTCGATTCCTCTCGGCTTTGTTTCACTTGTGCACTAAACCTTTAACGCACTTCCATTCATACTATTATTATTCACTCTTAATAGTCCAATAATAAGAGTCTAAAGTCCCTCAATTTATCTCGTGCGTGAAAATGCGTACTTTCGATTTATGCACGATAGAGTGAAATTTCAAAGAAATTCTTATAACGATAGTATCACTAACTAATACTTGAGTACTTAAACATAAAAATAATTATTTTTAAACTAATGTTTGAGTCTTCAATCTCCAAGGTCACTGTACTCTCAAATCGATTATTGCCTCCAAACACATATTCACTAAATCTCAGTAAACGAGCTTCCGAAAATATAATTTATTAACGGAATATTTTTAAAAATATTTGCAAGTCATAGTTCCATGTAAATGGTTCAAAAGGGTTGAAATAATTATTCAGAGGAAACAGGTGGATAAATATTTAAATAAGCCAATAATATTCGATAAAAATAAGAAAATTTTCGGGTCCTCACATCCTCCCCTCTTTAAAAGAATTTCGTCCTCGAAATTCACACTTAGAATAATATCATATCCCTTATTTGTCCGATCCACTAGATCTGCCAAAATTCACAGCTTCTATACTTTCCATTAACAATTAAACACTGATTTCCCCATAGGAGTCCTAACCTTCAAGCTATAGGGCAACGATCACACTTTACTTGTACCACTCATGAAACTAGGGTTTTCACAAGAATAATCGACTCCAGAGTCAATTAAAAGTCTAGTTAAATGATTCAATCTGTGAATATGATGATTGGAAATGATGTTTAAGGACTCTATGAGGTGGAAAAAGTGGTTAATTGCAAACAATTTCTGTTTTGGAAGAAATATTGGAAAGTTAGGGTTTGATGTTCTTCATTCTGTCCGAATTTGTACCTCCTAGTTAGAGGCCGAATTGGCCTTGATGTAAAACATGAAAGTTGTAGGGAATGACATTTTAGAGGTTCCTACAAAATTTCAGGTCAATCAGAGTAGTGTAGAATGAGAAAAGTCGAAATTACTATTGCTGTTCTGGTTTTACCCGAATGTAAGAATTGCGCCTGTAATTGGTTGTTTTGGCTGGAATTGCTTCCGAATTGGTTGTTGAGGTCTTCTGATGAAATTTATCCCTATTTATTAGCTTTTAGCTGGTTTTGGAATTTCTGGATTTGGACTTGGATAGCCTGATTTATGATGTTTCCGCTAGAATGCGTTCTGTGAATCTGTTTTTGTGATTCTAGTGTAGTATCTTACATTTTTGACCTGGTTACACTCGAAACTGGGTTGAGTGACCTTCTTCAATATTGTAGCCCTATCTCTTAGCTTCGAAATGGTGTATCTTTCACCTACCTTCATCCGACCATCGTAGTATCTTTGGTGCCATTACCGCAAAATGACGTCAAAACTGTTTTTCTGGTTTTGAGCTTAACTTTCATTTCCGGACTTTTCCCTAGCTTGACTTGTACTAGTACTACTTGGAGCTTGCTGAATGGCTATTGGATGAACTTGTTGTTGTGTGTGTACCTTTGGGTTGGAATGAGGAAATAATGAAGCCATGATGGCTGGAAAAGTTAGCAAATTCAGGGGAAGTGCTGTCCGAACTTTGAAGGGATTTGTTTGCATTGAGTTTGTGATCTAAGACTTGGATTTGAGCAAGGCAATGTTATATGCTGGATGATTTCTGAGCCATGGAGGTGAGTGACCCTAAACTGTTTCCAAAGTTATTTTTGAAATGTTTCTTGCATTATTTACTCGACGGCATCTCATGCGTGCTTGCATGTGAATTCATGATATGATTTTGGCTTCAATGAGTTCTGGGAAAGTCTTGTGCTGGACACCAACGTCTCCACCCTGTTTATGGTTCATGTTCATGTTTATCTGGAGCTCAAAAAGGGGCTCCCTCTCTCTGTTAATGTTAAATGATCTATTTGAGCGTTGGGTGTTCAAGTGCAATGATTTCACTGGCTCACGAGAGCAATAAACGTACATTTGATCTTGGAATCATGACATCATTGAAATGCATTATTGTGAAATATATTTGATGACTGCTTTTACTGGTTACTCGCTGAACTTCTAGCTCACCCCAAAACGATTTTATTCCCCTCCACAGGGCTCAAGGAGAAGGAAGGGCGAGTAGTACTTATTCATGTGGCTGGATGGCATATATCTTGTACAGTTTGGTTTTGGAATCATTTGATGTATAGTTGAAAATTTAGTTTCCGCTTCGCTTATGACATGTAATTTTTGGAGAATTTGATGTATATTTGGGATATATCTTGTAATATTTGAGGTTTATTCTTGTAATTCATTTGAGGATTGTAGTGAACGACTGAGTCCCGGCGAGAGCTGGGCAGGCGGCCCGCCGAACCCTCTGGTTCGCCTTAGGGGGAGGTGGGGCTGTCACATTAGGCGTCTTCCGTGAGATCCTCTTGAAGGTCCTCTTGAGTGCTAGAGCAATTAATAATGAACTATTACACATTATCGCTTAAAACCCCTAATTATCGAGGAAGATTGCACTCATGTACAATCTAAGAAGATGTCATGAAAATGAGCCTTAATTACTCGTGAATCGAGACTCAAAAGTGGGGTTTTAAATAATACAAGGAAATCTGATTTTCATTTTTAAAATCAAGTGTAAAATGGTCAAACGATATCGAAGGAAAATGAAGAGTTCAAAAACCTCAATTTCCATTAAGTTTGGAAAAATTCAGATTTGACCAGCAATCTTTGGAAAATCGTATCTCACTCTATGCAAGTCCAAAATTGAAAAACTTGATACCGTTGGAGAACTGGAAGTGTCTAGTTTCTAATGCCATAAACGGCACTCAATTTCGACATCGGAGCAAAGAGTTATGGTTGATACAAAATCGCTGCCAGAGCAACATTTGGACACGTTTTCAGTTAGGAAGAAATTTCAAAATCTCAACTTTTGGCCAACTAAATCGTGTGATTTTTGGTGGAAACTTTCCACACAACCTATACAACATATCTACATCTAAATCAAGTCAATTAGACCACAAAAAAGTGCACCAACAGGTGCGGCAAAACTGTGACAGCCCCACCTTACCCTAAGGCGAGCCAAAGGGTTCGGCGGACCGCCTGCCCAGCTCTCGCCAGGACTACGGAGTCGAATCACACAAATCCGATATTACACGAGATAGGACCCAAAAGAATTGAATGATTGAAAACCGCCAAACTTAACAGTAACTTACCAAAATCACATGGAAAAAAAAACACATTTTCATATATACTTGTCGCTAGGTGTACAATTCAGATGGAACCAGTGAAACGAAGTACATTTAGAGTTTGCTTCCCCTCGAGGAGCTATACAAAAGAACAAAAGATTATCTAACTAGCTCAACTCGCTTTTCAAAATCATGATTTCCAAAAGAGGTTCCTGTAAGGAAAACAAAAGGAACAGAAAGGGGTGAGCTTGCGCTCAATGAGGTACCAGACATATAGCAGAAAAATCATGGCATTTCATATTTAACAAATCAGATACACATGCTAGATGTAAAGTAAAGTAACTAATGATTCACATAGGAAGGATACAGGTGGCTCTCAGGAGCCAAATTCCCATTTGCGTCACCGAAGCTTGATCGAAGTTGACACTCCGCCAACGTCTTTACACCGAATCCCGTTCACCAAACACCCCTTTACCGGGCCCGCTCACCGCAAACGAACAGAAATGGTAATACTCGAGTATACCCGGAATCAAGGGTCTCAATACCCAAAATCACCGAACAGACTACCGTGGTTCGTTATCTAATCGTCCA
The DNA here is from genome assembly GCF_003713205.1 of Coffea eugenioides. Classification (NCBI taxonomy): domain Eukaryota; kingdom Viridiplantae; phylum Streptophyta; class Magnoliopsida; order Gentianales; family Rubiaceae; genus Coffea; species Coffea eugenioides. The sequence goes on from NW_020864746.1 coordinate 104,446, forward strand.
GGCCCTTGCCGGCCCGACTCGAATAACTTAGCCACAGGATTGAGCTCATAGGTCATAGAAATCCGAACAGATGCAGACACAGATAACAGATTCAAATTTTGCATGGTAAATTGGCATATGAACAGACAAGAGAACGAGTGTGATAAAGTACACCCTCGTCTCAAACAAATTAAATAGATTGCAGAGCAGAAATCAAGTTAAACAGCAATGGAGGGGAGTGGTACACTCACAGGCTCAACTTCAAAAGTTTTCACTTCAGATTGGCCTTAATCGCCAAGAAACCCTAAAATAATCAAAATAAACCAATTGAAGGTTTCATATCCAAATCGAGCAAACGGAATGCACAAGTGAGGCTCGACTACACGTCGTATGCCTTGCCAAATAAATACTAATGCAAGGGTGCAAAAACATGATTTTCTTGGAAACAAAAAGGTAACATGAAGACTTAGGCGCAAACAACCCAAAAGCCTTTCATTTCTACCAAAAGGCAAAACCCAACTTAAAGGAACCAAACGGCCTAGAAAATCGGGCAGCACTTCCCCTAAATTTCTTACTTTTCCAGCCCTTAAGGCTTCACTATTACCTCAAATCAGTCCCAACATCTCACACAAAAGTCATCTCATTTCCCAAAAGCCGTTCACTAGGCTCAAAGTAGTACAAGTACAAAAGTTAGCTAGGAAATGATCGGAATGAAAACAAGCCTTAAAACTATTCAAATAAACACAATAAGATTCGTTTACAAGTCATAAACCAAGGCCAAGTATTACCAAAATAAGGTTCCATAAGAATATATAAGCATTAAAGGAAACCAGAAAATCCGGAAATGGAAATAAGCTTTAACCCAAGAAAACAGTTTTTGACGTCATTTTGCGGTTTTGGCACCAAAGACACTACGATTGTCGGATGAGGGTGAAAGACCCACCATTTCGAAGCTAAAAGACAGGGCTACAACATCACAGAAGGTCACTCAGCCTAGTTTTGAGTGTAAACAGGTCAAAAATACAAGATACTTCATCAACAACGTAAAACAGATTCACCAAAACGCATTCAAGCGGAAACATCATAACTCAGGCTCTACAAGTCCAAATCCAGAAATTACAAAACCAGTTGAAAGCTAATAAACAGGGATAAATTTCATCAGAAGACCTCAACAACCAATTCGGAAGCAATTCCAGGCAAAACAACCAATTACAGTCGCAAATCCCAATTTCGGGTAAACCAGAATAGCAATAGTAATTTCAACCTTTCTCACTCTACACAACTCCGATTGACCTGAAATTTTGTAGGCACCTCTAAAATGTCATTGTATACAACTTTCATGTTTTGAGCTAAGGCCAATTCGGCCTCTATCTAGGACCTAAAAATTCGGACAGAATGTTCATCACAAAACCCTCACTTTTCAATTTTTGGTCCAAAACAGAAATTGGTTGCAATTAATCACTTTTCCCACCTCATAGAGTCCTTAAACATCATTTCCAATCATCAAACATAGCCACACAATCATGCTTATATTAAAACAGAAAATTCCCCAAAAATAATAAAACTTCATCATTTCAACCACAAATCAAGAATTAATCCATAAACTTGCATCTTATACAACCACTAAGCATGCTTTAAGCATCAATTAAAGGAGGAGGGTGGTTCTACACAACTTACCTTTAAAACAAGAGAGAGAGAGCTATGAGTCACCTTAACTTTCCAAACAACTTCACACACCAACTCACAATCACTACTTGAAGAGGTTTTATGGAAGGAATTCAAGATTAAACGGTTAGTTTGTGAGATTGGACAAGATTGGAGCAAGAAACTTGGAAGCTTTTCTTTCTTTTCTTGTAAGAGGAGGTTCGGCCAAGCTTGAAGGAAAAATGGAAGATTTTTGGTCAATTTTGATATTAATTTGGTAAAGGCATGAATAGTGGTCAAATGGCAAGACTAACTCTTATGGTGACACTTGTCACCTTTTTAATGCAAGTCTATCACTTTGTTCCCTCTCACATCAATCCAAATAGCTTCCTCTAACTATCTCTTAACACCCGATAAAATAATTCCAGTATTCAAAACTTAATCTAGTTGGCCGAATTTTTTCGAACTTTTCGCACTAGTGGGTCCCACGTCCGGAATACGCTCTTAGTTTCTCAAAATCTATTCGATACTAGAAAAATCATCTAAAAACTATATTTACTCATAAAATTTATCTAAAAAATTTTCCGGATACAGAAAGTGCAGAAAACAAGCCATTGAAAACAAGAAAACCGAGAAATATAATAAAACCTAGAAAATGGAAAAATTACGGGTTCTCACACTCTCTCCCCCTTAAAGAAATTTCGCCCTCGAAATTTTACCTTCAAATTTAAAATAACCAATGGCCTGTACCTTCTTCGTCGTCAGAGTCAGAAGAAACGAGGTTCTTCATCCCAGTCCCTTCTCCACTTGACGGTCCAGGGTCGGTCCTGGTTGGCTGCTGGGTTCCCTTCTTTTCGGGCACTAAACCCGGGCAATTAGCAATCAGATGCTCGGCGCTCCCACAACACAGACATCTCCTCCCCTTTAACCAACAATCTACTTCAATATGATTGGATTTTCTACAATAACTACAATTTGTCACACCACCCGATCCACGGCCCCTCTTAGCAAATGGCCTTCCAGCTTTACCCTTTTTCTTTGCATGGAAGATCTTCAGTTGTGGCCTTGCAATTCCTATCTTTTGAACTTCCTCTGGAATCCCCATAAAAGTATTGCTTTGTGCCCTTTCTACTGTCTCCTTGGAAATCTCTTCGTATTTCCTCTTTAGCTCCATGTTTTGGTGTAAAAACTCAAGTTTCTCCGAATACTCTTGCTTCCATCGCCCTTCCCAGTACTCGGTTAGCCTCCTTTGAACCTCTATTTTGTCTCGGAGAACCGAAATTTCTTGATACGGATCAACCCAGTGTGTCATCTTACGGAGTTGCTGGAACTCGAAGGCTAGCCTGTCGGCAAAACAATGGGTCATAATACATTCCTAAGTACAAGTGGCATTCTCGGTCCTTGTCCAGCTATTGTTTCCCTTTCTTCTCTTGATTCTTGGCCTCGCTTAGCTCCACGGCCACGACCACATCTGTGTTTCCGTCTTTCTTACATATATATATATATATTTTTTTTTTCCTCTCCTTTTTTTTTCCCCCCAAAGATATTTTAGTAAATAAACATAGCAATAGGAAATTGACTAAAGTATCTAAAATTGAGACCACCAATTACACAAATAAACATATATGCACATAACATTCCACATATCAAGGAAACAAATGATCAAATATACAAATACGTATCAAATTAGGCAATTATTCATATACACAATTATACAACCGACGGCATGTGGTAACAACATACGAGCGAATCAAAAGAAAAGGGATATACGTCTCAAACCTTGCTAAAATAACCCCGTCCGGTCTCTCACATCACCTATTATCCAAAAGAAATATCCATTAATCTCTTGTACTCATTCCAGTCGAACAAAGCCTATTCATGTTCCCAAAATGCAAATCTCACCTACGAACACCGCCTCAACTCTGGAGTACTCAGGCACAAGAATCCGAAATAAGACAATTCACCTCTCGAGCT
>NW_020864747.1:0-51910 GCF_003713205.1 Coffea eugenioides
CATTATCTAGACACATACACTTATTTTAAATTTGTGATTTAGATTTTTTTATGATTTTTAATTTGTCAATTGTTCTTTTTCTAAATTTGTATTTTAAAATTTTTTTTGTTAATTTGTATAGCGTTAATGTCCATTTATTGAATTTAGTTAATGTTTATATGATTTTGGTCCGTGGGTTAATTTTCATCGTTTGCTTCATGTTTTGTCTCTTATTATTAAAAGCATTTAGTGTTTAGTTATCATCTATTAAACTTTGGTTTTAAGACTTTGATTCTAGGTTAGTGTGCATCATTTGTTTTGATAATTTTTTCTTACTCGTTGTTTGATTGTTTGCTCCCCTAAATCAAAATTCCACATCCATCACTGGCTAAATTCCGCATCCATCACTGGGTATGGCGGCTGTAACACCTTTATCTCAAATTTCCAAATACCAAACTTTGTTGTACAAAAAATTTGACCCACTTGTTGAAATTTTGACGACAGTACTGTTTCAGACTCCGCTGTTATGAATATAATTAAGCCATGAGGGGGCTTGTTAATTTGGACTTGGATTTGCGGATAAAAGTGTGGTACGAAACAATTAATTATCCGTCCTACACATGTTAATCACATTGATGCTGTTTAGAAAAGTGTAAAGGTTAGGTTTTTATCATCTAATTGCTTTTTTGAGCATGTTTTGCATGGCCCTGAGCCGTTGTGAGAGTAGGATTTTTTGTGTTGATAATTTTGTCCACAAGGCTTAGTAAATCCCGACTTGAACGTTTTTAGTGTTTCTTTTCATTTCTTTTCTCTTGTTTAATTTGTTTCTTTTTTCATTTTTTGTATCTTTAGTTTTAGAGGAAAGCTGGGAGTCCAATGACTATTTTCGATATGGAACCTTTTTTTGATGAAAGATAAAATTTTATTCCATTAAATAGCACTAATGGCAGAAAAAAACACTGAAAATGTCACAAAAACATTTAATCTGAAAAATTACTAGATTTAATATATTTATAAAATACCATCAAATGTGCTATCCAACTCGTTTAGGCGTAAAGTTGATGCTGAGATCTGATGAAATAACCCAAGAAATCACAGATCTGATAGATTTGCAAAAACATTGTTAGATCCAATAAACAAACAGCCAAAAAAAAAAAAACTTGTCAGCTCCAAAAAACTAATTGTACTTTCAATATTTTCAATATGGAACTTGGATTTTAAGTTTATAAAAAATTGAAGTATCTGATACTACTTTTGTCCCAAGTATGAACTACTTGGTAGTTTTTTTTTTTTTTGGTGTCTTATAGAGCTCTAGGGGGTCGTAACCCCTATACAATCAGCTCCAAGTAGCTCTAGTAATTACTCTGGTGGATACCGTATTGCTTGGTAGTTTTCATTTTGGTTGCTATGAAATTTAGATTTGCTTATTCTCTGTTCTTATAGAAAACTAAAGTTATTTTTCCTTTAAAACTCTTTATTAGCTTTTTATCCCATGCCAAGCATGGAATTATAAATACTTGAAAACAATTTGAATTTTCAAAATAAAGTAAGGATTTAGGCATTTAATTTTGTGTCCCATATTATATTGAGATTTGAAGTTTGAATTTAGTAAACAATAGCACTGGATATCATCCATCAAATTTATTAAAAATTTTAATAATCTTAGAAAATGATTAGAAACATCTCAATTGGAGAAAGATATATATATATATATATATATATATTGATTGGTTCCAATGATTAAATCTTAAGCTTCATTTCTTTGCCTATTAGTTGTTTTACGTGGATGAAAGTTTAGGTAGATTTTCCACATCAAAAGCCGGATAAAATATTAAAATTGTTTACCTTATCCTTTAAACTATAAAAGAATCGGAAATCATTGCCACTTCATGTTGAAAGTATTACAATGAACTGCCAAACAAAGTAACAAGAATTGGTTTCAAATCTTGATTGTATATCACTTTTCTTTAGACTTTATTTGTCTAGTATAATGTGCAATAACCTTAGACAAATTTTTTTAGAATAAGATGAAGTTTGTTTATATTAATCTCCTGCAAACTATGGAGTGCTTTTGAGAGAATTCAAAATAGTAGAAAAGTGGTTTTCTACCACAAAGCACTCTTTACTTGACTTTTTTATATAGGAGAGATTGTTTAAAACACAAATGAATTTAATAAATACTTGTATGAATAGATTCAAGGTATTATGTACAAATTCATGTACTTTAATTTATGCATCACTTGATTGTATAATCAAAGATATGAATGTATCCTTACATTCAAGGATTCCCACATATATGAATATATTCATGAATGAATATACATTTATCACAATGTATGCACATCTTAAAATTATTTGATTCATAATACAATACATATATGTACATTCTAAAATTACTAGATACAAATTTTGAAATTTCCAATACTTCAGCTCCTGAAGATTATCATTCATGTGAGTTTCACATGAGCAGTAATGGTCTTAAGGGATTCTTCTAAATTGTGATCATGTGGGAGGATCAATTAATCATATTATAGAGACAGTTCATTTATATTTTCTATTCCAAAAAAGAGTTTCAAATTTTGAATTATGTTCCAATGTATGGTTAAGTAAATTTGATGGCAGGAAAAACTCTAAATACCGTCCTTCGACCATTAGACCAACCTATGGTATACCTTTATATTGTCAATTCAACTGTTTTTTCTTTTAGTAATTTACAGAAGGTGAATTGAGTTTGATTTTTGGAGTTGATTAGTTCTTATAATTTGAGAAGGGAAAACCTGTCACAAATTAAAGAGAGTACTTGTTACAAACATATCTTATTATACTATATACACTTATACATAAAGAGGGAGGGAGGTGAAAGGTGTAAATAAATTGTATCATTCAATGTATTGTCTAATCTATCCTAATTTCTAAAGGCAATTGTACCATTTTAACTACCCACCTCCTTACAACCACACCAAATCTGTTGAATTAACTACCATTTCTTTAACAAAAAACTACCATTTTTCTAAAATACTAAAATATAGTTGAATTATTCTAAACTATTACTTTCCAACAAAAGAATAATTCTAATATTTTTTGGTATCCTTTTCTTAGTTGTACACACATTAGGTGTACCTCAACCACTAGTCAATAATAATGTGTAACGAAGAAATGAAGTTTTAGTTCCCAATCTTCAATCTATATGTTGTTTTAGTTCTTAAAGTTCTGGTACAAGTAAATTTGGCCCTCAATGTTTAGCAAATGTACAATTTTAGTCCCTAACAATTTGATAAGAGAAAATCTAATTCTCAAATTTTCCAATTTAAAGCAGATTTACGACATTTGAAGTTTTTTTTTCCAAATTACAGAAGGAATTTTCATGTCTTGATATGTGTCCATGAAATTAAATTTCAAAATAAAGAAGCAAAATAGTAGCTAACTTTGTACAACAAGAACTAATAACTACAATGCTAATTAATTAACTAGCAAAAAGAAGAAAATTTTTTGTTTGAGAAACTAAAGGGCAATAAATTATATGGCCCTCAAATTATTAAGTTGGTCGACTTTTAGTCCTTCAACTATTAAGTGCACATTTTTATCTCTCGAACTTGTAAAAGGATATATTCTCCACCCTTTTAGCTAGGGATAATTTTATAAACCTCCTAGAGATTTATGTTAATATTACTTTGCATCTCTAAAGTTTCAAAAAAGTACAATAACCTCTCCTAAAACCATACTTTTTTGTAACAACCTTACTCTTGCTTCATTAAAAATTCTTATAATAATCATTTAACGAGAAAGTGATATTTTTCTTCCAATTCTATCCTTTATTGTTGTCTTATATAGAATTTTCTACCAAATTGATTATAATGTAAGATTTACAATTTTCGCCTAAAAATTTTCTTTTCCATAATGTTTTCCCTAAAAATTGTTCAAGTAGTAAAAATAATTTTGTCAATATATATACTATGATAGTAATTAGTGGCCCTATCTCACTAATATGGAAGTTGAGTGATATTTTTGAAACTTCAAAGGTGCCAAGTGATATTACCATAAATATTAGGGGAGGGTTCTAAAATTATCTCAAGCTGTAAAGGTGAAAAGGATACCATTTTACAAGTTTAACATGCAAAAGTATGGATTTAATAGTTGGAGGCTAAAAATCAACCAACTATATAGTTTAAGGCCATTCTTGTGGCGGCCCTACTTCCTCCTAAGGCGAACCAGAGGGTTAGCGGGTCGCCTGCCTAGCTCTCGCCAGGACTCACGCAAGGAAACCGACTAAACTCTTTCCACGTACAACTTTAATCAAAACAAAATTTCCTCACCCGAACAAACCAATCCCTTAAACATCCAAAATACTAGAAACACATTAACTTCAGAGATAACATTGACATTGGACATCTGCATGTTCACCCTTAGTACATCTCCAACTAGCTTAACACATAACTACACTTATACAATACAAACCACAAAGTGAAAACCGAAAATTACAAATTCATTCATACAGGCCAAAGTTTAGGGTTTGTACTTTTCCAGTTTCAAGTGGCAACCCAAAACAAAAGATACATAGACCGTTTCGAAGCAATATTTAAAAAAAAAACCAAAAAAAAAACAGATTTCAAATCTCTCGAACGCCAAAACCTGTTAAGGAAAACAAATATCGTGTGGTGAGCTAAAACTCAGTGGTGCCCAAAACATGCAATCATATAACACAAGTAGTAAATAATAACTTCAAGCTTAAATTCAGCAAGTAGAAAAGTGTATAACAGCACAGGGTAGGATACAGAGGCTCTCAGGAGCCATTTCCACGAATTTGATCAAAATTAATCGCAGTTGACCCTCCGTCAACTCTCACTATTAAAGTCCATGTAGATTCATTATTTTTTTCTTAACACGCTCCAACCAATTACTCCCACCGGGCCCGCACACCTCACGAGAGAGTTTGGTATTACTCGAATATTAACCTTTTTTGTAAACTAGTCGAGGGATTCACCCAACGACGTCACATTATAAACTAGTTGAGAGATTCACCCAACGACGTCACATTATAAACTAGTCGAGAAAACATTTCAAGCAAGTCACCATCGAGAAAGGACTAGGTCGATAAAGTACACACTGCCCACTTCGACGGATCAGGAAATCACTTTCCAAATATCACATAACAAGTCAAGAAAGCACTTTAACAAGTTAATCATAGAACAAGCACGGACACTCACCAACAGTGAAGCTCAAAAGTCAAGCTGAGAATCGAAGTCCACGCCCTCGCTAAACCCTAGAAATCCAAGTTTTGAAAACTATAAGTTTCACTAAACAAACTCTTGGTTTATATACAAAAGATTATCTGGTATAAACTAATTTATTTACTCGGAATAAATCAATAAATCTCTTATAATTACAGCTAGTAAAGTAATAAAATATTTCGTATGATTCCTTTAAAGCTACTTTTCTTTCTAGAGGTACAACTAAAACCAATTTAATTCAAACAAGTTTTCTTGTCAAACAAGTTTTTCTTTTTCCAAGCCTTTTATTTGAAATTATTCAAATCTGGTGTTTTTAACAATTTTCCTCTAAAATAACTAGCCAAGGATAATTTTATGAAAAACTTAAAGTTTGCAAGTTAATACAATTATTTCTTAAAGGTAATAAAACTAGTTCAAGCAAAGAAAAGACTTAGCTAGTTAGCAAGATTTTAAGAGTCCCGACATTTAAATTTTAATATTAACGTACTATGCTCAATTTATATAACTTTATATTAAGACAAAACATTTCAATAAAGCTTGATTAAAAATACTCGAATTCAAAGGACTAAAACGGACCTCACGATTCCAACTCATTTGCACTTTGAATTCCAAGTCACCAATATAGTAAAATCACAAACCAAACATCAATATCACTAGGGCTTCATCAATCATTAGCCCTAAGTCTCAACAGATTCAGTTCCAAACAAAATTCAACAAAGAAAGTCCAAGGTATCAAAACAAACCCAAATCACAACCCCTGGACCTTCCAAGTACATTTCAGCCAACTACTTGAACAAATTTCCCAAAAATTAAACTCTTGCAAAAATTACTCAAATGGTCAAGAGCTTCATCAATCATTAGCTCTTGGCGTCAAATAACTACTTTTTACAACCAATCAACCCAAAATGTAAATGTTAAAAGTCACTAACATGCACATGGATATAGGGCCAAGATTTGATACAACATCTTACCCAAGGTTGCAACCAATAATCTCATAACACACAGACAAATACAAATTAAACATTTTCCAGCAAATTTTATTCCAAAATATCCATTCAAATGCCAAGAAAGTCCATCGACTAAACCGCAAGTGGTTTATCAACCAAGTAACTTCCATCTCCAAAGATTCCAACCCAAAAAATCAAATTGTTACCCCAAAATTTACATGCATGACCATCTTAAGATATTCTAAAGTGCAATCAGCAATAATATGGTGTTTTACAGTGAATCAAACTTTAATGTAACAATTTGGAACCCAAAATTCGTAAAAGAAATCCGGAAAAATTCTTTTCTTCCTCTCTCGGCTAAACTGAGAAATTCCAGCAGTTAATTGGTCATAAATCCGAATTTTCTTCAGCTAAAACCTTGTATTTTGCACTCAAATCTCACATGCACAACTCCTTAACCAATTAACTATCATTTCTAGTCCAAAGCAGGTTCGGATATCAGCAACATTCATCCGTAGTTCCAGAAATTTTGTTCAACTACCTCGGGTGAGCTTGCATGCAGAAGTTTATTGTTTCATTTTTTTTTTTCTTAACCGAACTAACGAACTTCATGCAAAGCTTAATCACCTAGTTTTTAGTTAGCTAATCACATTTATAAGCTCATATTACTTCAGAGAAACAAAATTACAGCTGCATTTCTGTTTCAGCTTCTCGGCAAACCCCCAATTCCTTCGAATCATATTTTCCTTATGCTTTGATTCATCATCCGAATGCATCAACTTCACATGCAAGTCCATAACCAGCTTAATCTACTGATTTCAGTCCAGAAATTACCTCTACTGGAAGCCTACTCACGCGACAGAAGCTGAAGTTTTCTTCCTCTCCTCTCAGTTAACTCACGCACGCGATGGATGGTTGGTCTGCTGTCCTGGTTGCCGGTGGTTGCAGGTGTGGTGTTTGTAGTTGGAAATGGCCACAGCTGGTTGAGTGAAGTTGCAGAATGAAACGGCAGCTCACGGTGGGGATGAGGAAGGTGATAAAGCTCACGACTATCTCTCGGACAGTTCCGGACTCGCAGCTCACTCAACTTCCTTCCTCTCTTATTATTTTTTTTTCCTTGCTCTCTCACTCTCTCTCACTCTCGTCGATGATACCAAGGCAGGGAAATGGAAGTGAAGTGGAGTTGTTGTGGGTGGGACTGATGTGTAGTGGAGAGGATATGGTGAGGAGTCGCGGATGGGGTTGGGTGTGTGTGTGGAGAAAGATGAAATTGCATCCGGCAGAAATGGAAATGTTGGTTTTTAAGGTTGGCCGAGGAAGCTTTGGTGGTTGCATGGTAATTTCTGAGATTGTGGAGGTCATTTTAGTCTTTTCACATTTCATCCGAATTTCCACTTAAGTCCTCAATTCTAATCTAACTCCAAAATTTACCCCAAATGTAATTTGAATGCCCAATAATATATTAATCTCGCAAAGATTCGATTATCGAGATTTTACCGTCCTAAGTATACTAAGGCAATAAAATTAATCTAACTCAGGCAATATTAATTTAACATAACCAAAACCAAGTAATTTAATATTTTAACACAATTATAGTATTTATAACATAAGAATTGTTTTCACGTACTTAGTTAAGAGTAAGTATACTTAATGCTAGAATTTACTAATGAATTAAAAGTGAAAATGCACTATGCATGGATATATATATATATAGGTAGGCATTTTTCAAGGTTCTCACATCCTCCCCTCCTTAAAATGAATTTTGTCCTCAAAATTCTCACCTTCTACAGAAATAAGTCGGGGTACTCTTTCTGCATTTCTTCTTCTAGTTCCCAAGTTGCCTCCTCTAAGCCATGATTTCTCCATAGAATCTTCACCAAAGGAATTTTCTTATTTCTCAGTTCTTTTACTTCTCTTTCCAAAATCTTGACTGGTCCTTCTTCATAAGTTAACGACTCATCTATCTCAATTTCTTCTAATTGCAACACATGGCTTGGGTCGGGGTGATATTTCCTAAGCATAGAGACATGGAATACATCGTGAACCTTGGCCATGCTCGAAGGCAGTTGCAGTTGATACGCCACTTTTCCGATTCGTTTCAAAATTTCAAAAGGTCCAATATACCTCGGCTTTAGCTTTTTACCCTTTTTGGACACTACTCCGCCCTTCACGGGTTTAACTCTTAGGAAAACTTTGTCTCCTACTTCAAATTCCAGATCTTTCCTCCTTATGTCGGCGTAGCTCTTTTGTCGACTCTGGGCAGTTTGAAGCCTTTCCCTAATTACTTTCACTTTCTCATGAGCTTCCTCCATCCAAGGTATAACCGTTGGATCCAAAATTTTCTTCTCTCCTATTTCATTCCAATGAATCGGAGATCGACACCTTCTCCCATACAATGCCTCATAAGGTGCCATTTGAATTGACGCATGATAGCTATTATTATAGGCAAATTCTACTAAGGCCATATACTGGCTCCATTTATCTCCAAAATCCAATATACACGACCTCAGCATATCCTCCAAAGTCTGAATTGTCCTTTCCGACTGCCCGTCTGTTTGGGGATGATAAGCGGTACTAAACTTCAACTTGGTCCCTAATGTCTCTTGAAATTTCTGCCAAAAACGCGAGACAAACCTTGGATCACGATCAGACACAATGCTTATAGGAACACCATGCAATCTCATGATCTCTTCTATGTACAACTTGGCCAATTTTGCCAAAGGAAAGCTCATACTCACAGGTAGAAAATGTACGGACTTGGTAAGCCTGTCAACTATTACCCAAACCGCATCAAATCCTTTTTGACTTCGAGGCAACCCCGTTACAAAATCCATGGTTATGTGGTCCCACTTCCATTCAGGGATTTCTAGTGGCTAAAATAGACCAGAGGGTTTCTGATGTTCAGCTTTTACTTCTTGGCATATCAAACATTTTTGCACAAACCTTGCCATGTCCTTTTTCAAACCGTCCCACCAGTATGATTCCTTCACATCATGATACATTTTGTTCACTCTTGGGTGTATAGTATACCTCGATCGATGTGATTCTTCTAGAATTTCTTTCCTTAATTCTTTATCAACTGGAACCACAATTCGATCTTGAAACCTTAACTCTCCTTCAGACCCTAGTTTAAAATCTAGGTTTTCTCCATTTTGCACTTTCTCCAACCTTTTCTGGATCGTGGGGTCCGTTTTCTGTGCCTCTTTAATACGCTCCATCAACGGTGATTTCAACGTCAGGTTCCCAAATAAAATCTTCAATCTCTCCAAACGAGGGTTCCAAATACTAACCTCCTCTAACATATCCCATTCTTTTACCATTAACCCTGCTACATGGGCCTTTCTACTTAGAGCGTCTGCCACCACGTTGGCTTTTCCTGGGTGGTAGTTTATTGAACAATCATAATCCTCCAAAAATTCTACCCATCGCCTTTGTCTCAAATTCAATTCCTTTTGGGAAAACAAGTACTTAAGCCTCTTGTGGTCCGTATAAACTTCAAAGGTCACACCGTACAAGTAATGTCCCCATTTCTTTAAGGCAAAAACCACTGCGGCCAGTTCTAGGTCATGCGTTGGGTAATTTTGTTCGTGAGGCTTCAATTTTCTAGAGGCATAGGCAACCACTTTACCCTTTTGCATTAGTACGCATCCAAGACCTTCCCTAGAGGCATCAGAGTATACGACATAACCTTCTACTCCGTCAGGCAACGCTAAAACAGGAGCTGATGTTAAGCGCTTCTTTAACTCTTGAAAGCTTGACTCGCACTTTGGAGTCCAGATGAACTTATTATTTTTCTTTGTCAGCTCTGTCATAGATCCAACAATCTTTGAAAAGTCCTTGATGAATCGCCTGTAATAACCTGCTAGACCCAAGAAACTTCTAACCTCTGTTGGAGTTTCTGGTTGTTTCCACATTGTGACTGCCTCAACTTTTGCCGGATCCACAGCAAGTCCATCCTTAGAAACTTTGTGCCCCAGAAAAGAAATTTCATCCAGCCAAAACTCACACTTACTAAATTTAGCATACAATTTATGCTCTCTTAAGATCTGCAGAACTACCTCCAAGTGTTTAACATGTTCTTCTCGAGTCTTAGAATATACTAGGATATCATCAATAAAAACTACTACAAACTGATCCAAGTACTTTTTAAAGACTCTCTGCATTAAGTCCATGAAGGCAGCTGGTGCATTGGTTAACCCAAATGGCATGACTGCGAACTCAAAATGTCCATATCTTGTATTGAAAGCAGTCTTAGGTATGTCTTCCTTCTTAATTTTCAACTGATAATATCCTTGCCTCAAGTCCAGTTTGGAGAAAACTACTGATCCTGGCAGCTGATCAAATAAGCTGTCAATCAATGGTAGAAGGTATTTATTTTTAATTGTACCCTCAATTAATCCTCGATAATCAATACACAACCTCAAACTTCCATCCTTTTTCTTAACAAATAGAACAGGTGCGCCCCATGGCGAATCACTTTCTCTAACAAAACCTCTCTCCAATAGATCCTGTAATTGTATTTTCAATTCTTTTAGTTCTGCAGGAGCCATTCGGTACGGAGTCTTAGAAATCGGGGCCATTCCCGGCACTAGTTCAATCTTAAACTCCACTTCTCTCTCCGGAGGTAATGTTTTTAATTCTTCGGGAAACACATCTGGAAATTCCCTTACCACTGGCACATCCTCCAACTTTACTTGGTCACTGGGAGCGTTAATTAGGAAAGCTAAGAAACCTTGCGCTCCTTTATACAACATTTTTCTTGCCCGAACTCCTGAAATCATGGCAGATGATGCTAACCTACCTTTCACATCCAATTTCAGGGTTGCTTCCCCAGGAATCCAAAATTCTACCACTTTTGCTCTACAATCAAGCTTAGCATGGTAATGAGCTAGGAAATCCATTCCTATGATAACATCATACCCTTTTATGTCCAAACTGACTAGGTCTACTAGCATCTTACGCTCTCCAACCCAGAACTCGCAGTTCTTATAGGCCAAGCTAGTAATTATACTCTTATTACCCATAGGTGTCCTAACTTCAAGATCGAAAGGTAATTTAACAGGTTGTACCTCAATTCCGGACATAAAAATTGGATTCACAAATGAATGCGTTGCGCCAGGATCAATTAGTACTCTAACTAATCGGTGAAAGATTGGAAGAGTACCTTCCACAACCTCCGAGGAATCAGGTACAGGTTGATCGTCCATAGCGTTCACCCTGGCAAAAACTTTCGGCCTGTTTCCTCCAGAAGTGGCTTGTCTAGCACTTGGTGTACCACCTTCTTGTATTTTTGGACAACCGGCAATCTGGTGTTCACTGCTTCCGCACCTCAAGCAATTCCCTTCTTTCCTCCAGCATCCGTCCTCAGTATGGCCAGCCCTCCTGCAATATCCACAAGTTTCCTGAGGGGTGGTCACACGACCTCCTTGCGGGGAGTTCCTAGTTTGATTCCTCCACTGGGTCCTCCTCTAGTACCGATATCTCTTCTTCCGGTACCTTTTGCTCCAACTCCTCTTGCTAGAGCGCCTCGTGGTGCTCCAGGACTATTTACTCCATCCATTCCTCGATGTACTTTGGCCGGTGGAGCATTTGCATAAGTCGACTCCCGACTGCTGTTAGGGCCAAATCTTTTCTTGTCCTGGAAGGATTTTACTTGAGCTCTGGCAACTTCAACCCTTCGAGCTCTCTCTACGGCATCAGCAAATGTGTCTATCCGAACAGCAGCTAATCCCTCCTGAATTTCCACGTTCAGTCCCTGCACAAACCTCCTTACACGCCTTTGCTCCGTGGCTACCAATTTCATATTCGGCGACATTCACCACCCCCTGCCTACATTTGATAAAGTCATCCTCTCTTTTCTCTTGAATGAGAGGGGGTAGAAACTTGGCGTTGAACTCCCTTGTGAAGTTCGCCCAGGTCCTAGGCATATGGTTCCTATCCCAATTAACCCTAATTAGGTTCCACCAGGAACGAGCAGCTCCCTCAAGCTGGAATGCTGCAAAAGTCACTTGTCTCTCTTCCATATAATTTAAAGCTGCAAAAATGTCAGAGATCCTCTCCCACCAACCTTCTGCTACCTCGGATTCTGGGCCTCCATAGAACTTAGGAGGTCCAAACTTCAAGAATCTCTCTAATGTCCGATCCTCTGTATCGATTGGGCCTCCTTGATGATGCACCGCTCCAAGGGCTTGGTGCTCAGTCATGCGCTCTAGTACATCGGTTATTTTATTGATTGCGGTGGCCACTGGGTCTCCGGCCACGCTTCCTTGACCCTGGTCTTGATGGACCTCAGGTTCCCTATCACCACCACCCTCAGGGTGTTGTCTAGTTGATCTCCCACGTTCTCTACCTCAAACTCGTCGATCCATAACCTAGTTATGCCTATTGATATAAATGAAGTAATAAGCGAAGATATTGTTACTTATTTACTTATTATATTTTCTTTTATAAGTAAAATCAACACGAATATTAAGGAAAGGAAAATAAAACACTTAACACATATATTCACATACCAAAATTCATACAAATAACAGGTTAGGGTGCCTTCCAAAAGTATGGCCTCCCTTAAACCAAAAGTTGGGATATAGTGCCTCAAAAGTAGGCCGTCTAGCTAGACAAAATGCTAGGACCTAAACTAGTGTCACCCCAACTAACCCTAGATATGTAGATACAACCAGATCAAACCTATTCTAACCCTCAGCAGGGCTACCAGGAGCAACGTTCTCCTCAGGGTCCTCCTCCGGGTCCTTCTCTGGATCCTCCTCCGGGTCCTCCTCCACACCTGCCTGAGCAGTACCCTGAATAATCCCCATGACCTCGTCTATTATCATAGTGGCGTCGACCCTAATACCCGCACTCCTATCACGTACCTCCTCAGCTAATCGAGTCAATCGAGACCTCTGTCTCCCTAACTCCTCACGAGCGGCCTCTAACCTAGCCCTCTCGGCTACTAACCTCTGCTCGAGCTCAACTATACGATCCATCTGGGTATCAACTATGATGCTCAATTCCTCGACATCCGGGTCAAAATGTGATTAGCATCCCTCAGCTGGAGACGCTCGTCGTCCAAAGACAGCACTAACTCATTAGGGTAAGCATACGTGACCCTACACTGGCATCGGGGAAACCTATCGACTGGTATATAACGTATACGAGGTCTTCCGTCTCGTGGCCTATAGGAGATGGACCAAAGGGGCTCTACATGTCCATTAGCCACTCGATTACCATTAGCATGTCCGTTTCCGTTTTCCATACCTGCAAAATAACCAAAATCCAAAGGTTAATACTTAAATAGCAAACGTGCTCAAGTGCCACTTAAGGTATATCTAACCAACTCACTTCTTAACTCTTAAAAGGTTCAGGGTTTCTAACATATCTAATATTTCTTCCCAATAACTTTTCTAACCTATGGCTCTGATACCACCTGTGACGGCCCCACTTCCCCCTAAGGCGAACCAGAGGGTTGGCAGGTCGCCTACCTAGCTCCCGCCAGGACTCACGCAAGGAAACCGACTAAACCCTTTCCACGTACAACTTTAATCAAAACAAAATTTCCTCACCCGAACAAGCCAATCCCTTAAACATCCAAAATACTAGAAACACATTAACTTCAGAGATAACATTGACATTGGACATCTGCATGTTCACCCTTAGTACATCTCCAACTAACTTAACACATAACTATACTAATACAATACAAACCACAAAGTGGAAACCGAAAATTACAAATTCATTCATACAGGCCAAAGTTTAGGGTTTGCAATTTTCCAGCTTCAAGTGGCAACCCAAAACAAAAGATACATAGACCGTTTCGAAGCAATATTTAAAAAAACCAAAAAAAAAATAGATTTCAAATCTCTCGAACGCCAAAACCTGTTAAGGAAAATAAATATCGTGTGGTGAGCTAAAGCTCAGTGGTGCCCAAAACATGCAATCATATAACACAAGTAGTAAATAATAACTTCAAGCTTAAATTCAACAAGTAGAAAAGCGTATAACAGCACAGGGTAGGATACAGGGGCTCTCAGGAGCCATTTCCACGAACTTGATCAAAATTAATCGCAGTTGACCCTCCGTCAAATCTCACTATCTAAAGTCCAGTAGATTCATTATTTTTCCTTAACACGGCTTCAAACAACTTACTCCCACGGGCCCGCACACCTCACGAGAGAGTTTGTAGTACTCGAGTATACCTTTTTTAAACTAGTCGAGGGATTCACCCAACGACGTCACATTATAAACTAGTCGAGAAAACATTTCAAGGAAGTCACCACTCGAAAGGTTAGTGCGATAAAGTACACACTGCCACTTCAATGGTTCAGGAAAATCACTTTCCAATTATCACATAACAAGTCAAGAAAGCACTTTAACACTTTAGTCATAGAACAAGCACGGATACTCACCAAAAGTGAAGCTCAAAAGTCAAGCTGAGAATCGAAGTCCACGTCCTCGCTAAACCCTAGAAATTCAAGTATTTTTAAAAGAAAACTATAAGTTTTACTAAACAAACTCTTGGTTTATATACAAAAGATTATCTGGTATAAAACTAATTTATTTTCTCAGAATAAATCAATAAATCTCTTAGAATTAAAGCTGGTAAAGTAATAGAATATTTCGTATGATTCCTTTAAAGCTACTTTTCTTTCTAGAGGTACAACTAAACCAGTTTAATTCAAACAGGTTTTCTTGCCGAACAAATTTTCCATGCCTTTTTTTTGAAATTGTTCAAATCTAGTGTTTTTAACAATTCCCTCTAAAACAACTAGCCAAGGACAATTTTATGAAAAACTTAAAGTTTGGAAATTAATACAATTATTTCTTAAAAATACTAGGACTAGTTTAAGCAAAGAAAAGAATTAACTAGTTAGTAAGGTTTAAAAAAAAAATCCTGACATTTAAATTTTAGTTTTATCATACTATACTCAATTTCTATACCTGGATAATAAGATAAAATATTTCAATAAAGCTTGACCAAAAATACTCGAATTCAAGAGACCAAAACGGACTTCACGACTCCAACTCATTTGCACTTTGAATTCCAAGTCACCAATATAGTAAAATCACAAACCAAACATCAATTTCACCAGGGCTTCATCAATCATTAGCCCTAAGTCTCAACAGATTCAGTTCCAAACAAAATTCAACAAAGAAGGTCCAAGGTATCAAAACAAACCCAAATCACAACCCATGGACCTTCCAAGTACATTTCGGCCAACTACTTGAACAAATTCCCCAAAAATTAAACTCTTGCAAAAATTACTCACATGGTCAAGAGCTTCATCAATCATTAGCTCTTCGCGTCAAATAACTATTTTTTTTTTACAACAAATCAACCCAAAATGTAAATGTTAAAAGTCACTAACATGTACATGGATACAGGGCCAAGATTTGATACAACATCTTACCCAAGGTTGCAACCAATAATCTCATAATACACAGACAAATACAAATTAAACATTTTCCAGCAATTTTTATTCCAAAATATCCATTCAAATGCCAAGAAAGTCCAACGACTAATCCGCAAGTGGTTTATCAACCAAGTAACTTCCATCTCCAAAAATTCCAACCAAAAAAATCAAATTGTTACCCCAAAATTTACATGCATGACCATCTTAAGATATTCTAAAGTGCAATCAGCAATAATATGGTATTTTACAGCGAATCAAACTTTAATATAACAATTTGGAACCCAAAATTCGTAAAAGAAATCCGAAAAAATTCTTTTCTTCCTCTCTCGGCTAAACTGAGAAATTCCAGCAGTTAATTGATCATAAATCCGAATTTTCTTTGGCTAAAACCTTGTATTTTGCACTCAAATCTCACATGCACAACTCCTTAACTAATTAACTGTCATTTCTAGTCCAAAGCAGGTTCGGATATCAGCAACATTCATCCGTAATTCCAGAAATTTTGCTCAACTACCTCGGGTGAGCTTGCATGCAGAAGATTGTTGTTTCGTTTTTTTTTTTAACCGAACTAACGAACTTCATACAAAGCTTAATCACCTAGTTTTTAGTTAGCTAATCACATTTATAAGCTCAGATTACTTCAGAGAAACAAAATTAAAGCTGCATTTCTGTTTCAGCTTCTCGGCAAATCCCCAATTCCTTCGAATCAGATTTTCCTTATGCTTTGATTCATCATCCGAATGCATCAACTTCACATGCAAGTCCATAACCAGTTTAATCTACTGATTTCAGTCCAGAAATTACCTCTACTGGAAGCTTACTCACGCGATAGAAGCTGAAGTTTTCTTCCTCTCCTCTCGGTTAACTCACGCACGCGATGGATGGTTGGTCTGCTGTCCTGGTTGCCGGTGGTTGCAGGTGCGGTGTTTGTAGTTGGAAATGGCCACAGCTGGTTGAGGTGAAGTTGCAGAATGAAACGGTAGCTCGCGGTGGGGATGAGAAAGGTGATAAAGGTCACGACTATCTCTCGGACAGTTCCAGACTCGCTGCTCACTCAACTTCCTTCCTCTCTTATTTTTTTTCCTTGCTCTCTCACTCTCTCTCACTCTCATCGATGATACCAAGGCAGGGAAATGGAAGTGAAGTGGAGTTGTTATGGGTGGGTCTGATGTGTAGTGGAGAGGATATGGTGAGGAGTTGCGGATGGGGTTGTGTGGCGACCCCACTTCCCCCTGAGGCGAACCAAAGGGTTGGCGGGCCGTCTGCCCAGCTCTCGCCAGGACTCACGCACGCACACTAACCCAAATCCTATCGAAGAATAGCCTAACTATTACAATGTCGCTTCCTTTCAAAATAAGTCAACATCTACCACATTAACTTCAGAGACAACAAGGAACTTAAAATCGCCAATCTATGGCCCTTAGACATCACACGCTCTAGAACCAAGGAATAAGGTCGTTCGTATCTAGTTACATCAATCCATAATTCACAAACACAAATATATTATCCAACCTCCGAAATAGGGTTTACACATTTTCCAGCTTCAAGCGGCAATCCAAAAACAAAAGTACAGAATTCAAGTTAAAACACAATACAAGCCTACACAATAGCCATAATATTCGTTACATCCCATACGAGAAGAAAAGAAACATGAATAAGTCTCAGCGCTTTCAGTCTCCAGAACCTGTTAAGGAAAACAAAGCTCAGTGGTGCCCCAAAACATGCAATCACATAAATCAAACAGCGGTTAATAATTTAAATCAAATTGAAACAGTTAGGAAAGCGTGTAACAGCACAAGGTAGGATACAAGGGCTCTCAGGAGCCATTTTCCACGCTTGGTCAGATACCATCGTAGTTGACCCTCCGTCAACTTTCCCTACTTAATTTCCATGTAGATACACTTATTTTAATCCTAACCCGTCACCGTTCATACCTCTGCTTTGGGCCCAAACTTCATCTACCGACGCAGTATACTCGAGATATACCCGTAATAAAATTTTGTCGAAGGATTCACCTATCGACTTTATTGTAGATCGATTCAGATGTCGAGGGATTCACCCAACGACTCACTACATTTAGATTCAAGGTTTTTGTAGATCGATTCAGATGTCGAGGGATTCACCCAACGACTCACTACATTTAGATTCAAGGTTTTTGTAGATCGATTCAGATGTCGAGGGATTCACCCAACGACTCACTACATTTAGATTCAAGGTTTTTGTAGATCGATTCAGATGTCGAGGGATTCACCCAACGACTCACTACATTTAGATTCAAGGTTTTTGTAGATCGATTCAGATGTCGAGGGATTCACCCAACGACTCACTACATTTAGATTCACGGATTCATTAGAAAATGTTTCACACATGTCACCACTCGAACGGCTAGTGCGATAAAGTACACACTGCTCACTTCGATGGATCAAAAATCATTTATTGCATTTT
The DNA here is from genome assembly GCF_003713205.1 of Coffea eugenioides. Classification (NCBI taxonomy): domain Eukaryota; kingdom Viridiplantae; phylum Streptophyta; class Magnoliopsida; order Gentianales; family Rubiaceae; genus Coffea; species Coffea eugenioides. Next base: position 18,007 of record NW_020864747.1, read on the forward strand.
GACAATTATCACATAGCGAATTGATAAAGTGCTTAACCACGTAACATAGAACAAGCAGGGACACTCACCAAGAGTGAAGTTCAGATATTGGATTGAGGATCGAGTTCCGCGTCCTCGTAAAATCCTAGAATATCAGAATTTAAGCCATAAGTCTTCTATTGGAACTTTTGGCTTGCACATGTAGAGTTTTCTAGCATGTTGCTAGTTTACTTTTTCTCAAAATATTTTACTTGGAATCGAGCTTGTGAGAACCGTACAATATTTCTTATAATATTCCTGGAATACTTTTCCTCGAAGAAAATACTATTATTATTTTCTTAAAATAAGTCGGCAAGATATTTAATATCAAGGCTAGAAGTATACCTTGAGAAAAAGTTCCTTTGAGTGGCGGTGCTTGCAAAATCTTTGCTAAGGCTTTAGGGTAAGGTCTATTGAAAAATGTTGCTAGAATAAGGTTTTTCTTTTCTTCTTGCCAAGCAGGTTGCTACGTTTAAAACCAAAATGATCGAGTTTCACCTTTTAAATTTTCCTTAGTTCCGACTAGCCTTAAACGATTTATAAAGAAGGAAGGAATTTGGAACAAAACTAAGGTTTTGAGTCTGGGAGAATCATTTCCCCAAATTGATAAGGCTAGTCAAACTTAAGGAATAAAAGTCATGTTGCCCAAGTTTCTAAGGCAAAAATAGTAGACACTATGTTTAGCAATATGATGCTAAATCTGTACCGTTCGAGACTTAAAGCAAAATATTTTTCATTTACTTAGTCAAGCGTTTACTTGGAGTCACAAGGTCGGTACAACTTCTCACATTTTCGATTCCAATCCAAAATCACGTTTTCTCAATATTGCACAATTAGAATTTAAACAGTAATAACACTAGGGCTCGTTAATTCTTAGCCCTGTGTTCCAACAAATTTATATCTAGGCATAAGCAGGAAAATTTACCAAGGCTTCGTCGATACTTAGCACTTGGTAATCAGTACTTATCAACTCACAGTTTCACAAAGTAGTAGCACAGATTTCTACACAATTTCATCAATTCAGTTATCCATGCAGGGTGGGAATTCATAGGGCCCACCTTCAATAAATTTTCAATAAATCAACCAAGACTTCATCAATCTTTAGCACTTGGTTTCAGCAACCCAATATAAGCAAATAGAATAGAAGTGAAGTCCCAAGACATTCCAGCAGTTAATTTCCGTCATCCAGTAGTACTTTATAAAAGAAGTCATTTCAATGGCTAAGGGCTTCATCAATCATTGGCCCTTAGCACTCAACCAGTAATTCCTGTGACCACCAAGCTAACATATCAAATATCTAAAACCGCTAACAGTTATTTAGAACCAATGATCACATTGTCACCCCAAAATCCAAGGCATGACCATCTCAAGGTATTATAAAGCAAATTCAAAAGTAGTACAATTTTTCCACAGCTCCAAGATATATATAAAGTAATCCATACGTACTACTTTATCAAACATGACCAAGGCTGGAAAATTTCCAGCTTATCTCCATAACTGCACATTACTTATTTCGAAAACGAATTCCCAAGATATCAAATGGTTTATTGCCAAACAGATTCCACAGGCTACTTGTGCATTTAATCATGCATTTCGAGTTCCTAACAACTTAAGGAAATAAATTCTAAAGTCAAGCTGAAGATTCTGGTTCATAATCAAATTCGAGCAACAGGATTAAGCATCCCAAAAGAAACTCAAGAATCTGTTCAGCAAGCTACGGATGAATCATGCATGAAGAAACTTTCTGCTTTCATTTTATTTTCTTGATTAGCCGAGCTACTTGACCCTATGCAAGCTTTAATTAACATGTTGTTAACTAGTTCATCATATAAATCAACTCATATCATCACCATAAGACAGATTGAGAGTTAAATATCAAATTTAAGGTCTCGCGAATTTTCAGCTCATAGGAATTCCAGTTCACAAAACCAGAATTTTTCCAAGTTCCTAGCTTCATTGTCCAATCGTGCAGCTCAACATGCAGGTCCTTAAGCATTTTATTTTTACTTGGATAGTTAGGATTATAACCACAATTTGTCACCATTAAGCAAATTAAGCAATTCATTTCTTCATCAATCTCGGCAGTGGATTTTCATCAAACCAGAATTTCCTCAATTCCTTAATTCATCAATCAACTTCATAGAATTAACATGCAGAGTCCTAAGCATCTTAATCATCAAGTTTCACTCGGCTAATTACACTTGAGTGCTCAGGTTATCACATGAAAACAGAATTACAGCTACCCTTCCAAATCATTTCCTCGGCAGAAACATTTACATCAAAACAGATTTTTCTGAAACTTTTCCTCTTCCGATTGCACAACCAAAGCATGCATGGTTAGATTAACTGATTAGCTATCAATTTAATTTCCAAAATCAGATTCTAATTCAGCATCAAGTTCGGACAGATTCAAGAGAAAGAAAAACAGGTCATCAATTGATCCAAAATTTCCCACTCCACTCTCGGCAGAAACATGCATGTAGCAGATTTGGTTTCTTTTTATTTTATTTCTCTTGCTTAGCCGGTCTGATAATTTCATGCAAAGCTTAACTTTCTGATTTTAATTAGTCAAGCACCTACCCAAGTGAAAGACAACCATTCTCCAGCAAATTTCCGGAAACAAGCTGCAATTCCAGCTTCAATCTTTCGACAGCTTAAATTCTTATCTAAGTCAGATTTCTTAAGTCATAAATCCTCATCTAACCTCACAAGCACCACATGCAAGTCCGTAGCTGACCTCACTTGCCTATAACCAACTAATTTCAGCTCAGAAGTTACCTCAAATGGAGCTCACACGCACGATTAGCAGCAGAAATAATCCTCCTCCCTTCAGCAGCCCAGAAAATGCAGACCACTAGCTCTCCCTCTCCCTTGCTCTGGTGGCGGCTGGAATGGAGAAAGTTCAGCCCTCAGTCCCTTCACCAGCTCACGGTTAGAAGGCAGAATGGATCGCAAGTCCCTCTCTTCCCTCTCTAGCTTACGGACATAAAGAAAGGAAACAAGAAGCTCGGCTCTCCCTCACTACTCTGGCGATGGAAACAATGTGGAAGCAGAATGCTATCTGCGGTGGGAGGTGAGCAGAGGTTATGGCTGATGTTGTGGGGTGGTGCTGCGGTTTTGGAGGGTGGTTGAGTGTTGGCAGGGCTTGAGTACGGCAGTGGTGAAGGCTGTGGTTGGTTAGCTTGGCGGTGGAGCTGCGGTTGTCCAGCTTGGGTGGCTGTGATCATGGTGTCCGGGGAGCTGTTTGGTTGAGCAGGGAATGGTTATGTCCGTGGGTATTGTGTAGCATTGGGGGGTAGATTAGTCCTTTCACTACTTCTCCAATTAGCCACTTAAGTCCTTGGTTTAATCTTAGTTCCAAAAATTGTCCCCAAGATGCTTTGAACGCCGAATTGAAACGCTAATCTAGCAGGACTTTGATTATCGAAATCTTAGGTCCTAAAAAAATGATTATAGTACATGCATTATTTCTATTTAAAAGTTGTTGACTACGAATTAGTATTAAGCCTCCCTTAATGCAAACATTCTTGTTTAATTAATTAGCCTATTAAAATCAAGTTTGACCTTAATATAAAGATTTGACATTCTTAATATTCGTTTATCCATTTATATCAACATTTATTACCTTAGTCATTAATAACGCTTAAGATTAGCTATCGGAATTCAAAGGATTTATTTTAAAGTAATAGAAGTAATCCAACTCAAGAAATATTAATTTAGTCTAGCAAAATCAAGAAAATTCATAACTATTGAAAATTATATTATTTCTCACACAAAATTATCTTTACGGACTTGTATGCAGGCAAGGGGAATTAATGCTAAAATTTATTAAAGAGTTAAAAGAAATGCAAATGATCTACAAAATGGTATTTATGTATATATTTTTCAGGGTTCTCACATCCTCCCCTCCTTAAAATGAATTTTGTCCTCAAAATTCTTACTTTCTAAAGAGATAGATCGGGGTATATATATATATATATTTTTTATAAATTCAATTGGGCACTAAATTTAACCACTTATTTGTTATGATATTTCTAATAGCAAAGTAGTTAAAATAAAGGATATTCGTAGCATACATACAATTCGTAGCGTACATATAATTCATAGCGAAAGATTACAACTTCCAAAAGTGCTATTCTAGTTTAGGGTAACTATAACCTCTATTCCTCGAGTGAGGTCAAACCCTCTTGATTTGTGAAACATTCACTACTAGGACCCCGTTCATGGCCATTAGCACGAATTACTTCCATCTGGCACTTGGTCGCTCTGTAGCGGACTTAGTTAGCTGCTGAGTTCTTCCTCTTTTTAAATGCTCTAGGACAATCCGAAATCTTATGCTTGGTACTACCGCACCTCAGACACTTTCTTTGCTTTAACCAACACTCGGCCTCAGTGTGGTTAACCTTACCACAATATCCACAATTTCCATGAAAAGTGGCGGCCTGGCTCTTTCGAGGGTTTTCTTTATTTTCCTTCTCCAGTTCTACATTTTGGCGTAACAGCTCAATTTTCTCTGTATATTCTTGTTTCCATCGTTCTTCCCAGTAATCAGCCAATTTCCTTTGGAATTCTACCTCATCTCGGAGAATGTCCATTTCCTTACGCATGTCTTCCAAAGTTGTCATCTTACTAGTTGGCTTAAGTCAAATAGCTAGCCTGCCAGACAAACCATAAGATCAAAATAAGCAACTATTCATACTGGAAGCTTAAGCCGTAATACTCCATCATCGTTTTACTGATGGTTACTCCAAGATATAAACCTTACTACTTTCTACTTAATCCAACGAGTTCTTAAATGTCACCGAGATTACCATCGTTAATCACTATCACGACAGAATAAGGAAGCCTTATCCCAAAGAAAAAAAAATTTCATGTCTTAGTGCACTATTCAATACTTACCTTCAAAGTTGTTTAAAACAACAGTCATAATTCTTATTCTCACTAGGGCCCTATTGTATTCCTTCGATTCAATCTTACTATTTTGAGGTCAGATTTCCCATGAAACCTAGATAGACGAATTTCAAGAGTCATTCCATTTTCGCAACTCTTTTGGTTCCTAGGTTAGTTGATTGGCCTAGAGCTTTGGTATTCCACCAACCGTTCTAAGATATCAGTCATATGGTCAATAGGGTAGCTACATGGGTGGGTTCCTTCTAAATTCCCGTTGATAGCATCTTTGTCCAAGTCTGACTACCATTGGCCCTTGCAACAATTATAACCTCATTATAGGCTCAACTTTAACAATATTTTTTTTTTTGACTAAATCAAATGACTCAATTATGTAGTTCAAAACTCGAGTACAAAGATATATTTTCTATAAAAGACTTCACTCACCAAATTGTCGTACTCCAATTGTCCAAAATTATTTACTAGTGTGTGATTTTCAAAATTAACAATTTTAGAATTCACCCAGTTCTTTTGTCCCAAACCGAAAATCTTATTCGTTTGAGGAAAGTTTTTTTTTTTTTTTATATCCAAACTAATAACAGAATATCAAATATACATTTGAAAAAAAAAATGTAGTCTATGTATATATAAATAAAATGGCTATTCGAATGGAAGACAAGAAGATAAGAAATTGGTTCTGATCTTGATAGTCAAAATTTCTAAATACATTTGGCTTTTTATAAGAAGTTTAACATTTGTTATTTGGACGTTTGATCAAGAAAAATCATTTAACCCCACAAATCACTTTTGAGAATAAAATGCTTTTAAGAAAATAAGCAGACATGCAGGTTTGTATATACTTAAACTTTGGTCCAAAGCCTCTACTCTTCACACCTAATCTGAGAATTAGCTTTTATGCCACATAAAACTTAACTATTTACTCTCCCATTTCACGACCAATATTCATTCTTATTTATAAGAGAAGTGCAAATATTCGTAAAAGTTTAAAACATGCCTATAGGGCCAATCACAAGATATATGTAAAATAATCATTAAGTTCACAAGGAAGAACCTCACTAGTTGCTCAACCAGGTCAATTCATCATAATACCAGTAGATCTCATCTCCTCGTTCAGTTTCAACTTAGATCAAGTGCTAGGATCCCATTGGATTGTACAAGACTGTCTATCGATCTTTCCTTCTATTATCCGTACAACTCTTCTAACAGTTTCAAACCATTAATACCCTTTAACGAGTTAATCTTAACTTTTTCTCGTGTCTCTTTCGAGTTCACATCGGATCAATATTTTCAAATTTAAGGCCATAAGTTTAAAAGGACACTTTTAATTCAAACTAAACTTGTTTGTATTTTTAAGTTCCATAAATCCAAAAAGCACCAGTCCTATACCACTCAAAAGTTCTACATTTGTCCCAAAAGGCATTCTTTCAAGATGAAATTTGTAAATAAATGGATCTTGACCTTAAATTACAGCTTTAACAAATAGGAAAAATAAGAATGGATTTGACATTTCATTTATCTTAGGAAAATTTCCGATGCTCATAGAATTTAAGAAAGTTTGGAAATTTTTACACGGTGAAAAGGGCCATTGTCAACTCTTAAATCTAATAAACGAAACTCTTTTTTTTTTTCATAGTTCTATACACCACTTTGGTCACTAAAATTCACTTAGGTTAGTAATTATTTAATTCTCGGGACTAATCAATATTACAGCGTTACAAAAATTAAACACGTAATCATCAAATTATATACTCACAATATATGTCACATTGCATACCAAATTCATACAACTTCAAAAGTCAAACAATTCACGGATACATCCAATATTTCATACATAACTCAAATTTCAATCTTTATAAGCATGAAAGGAAACAATACAACAACACACAAATTATTATAATCACATAGCTAATAGCCTAACCCTTAGTTTAGATTCAACTTAACCTTCATTAGTTTAGTCCTGGACAATCCCACTAGACCCCCTTAGTAACACTTATCAAATTTCCTTAGTAAATTGTAGATCTACTACGTCTAGTGTCAAATCAAATAATATGATCATTACTTAAGTACATCAATGGCTCTTAAGTATTCTAAATGAACTCAAACATTTCATTCATCAAGTTTTCTAATAACCTAACAACTAGGTATCTTTATCCCATTGGATATTAGCCCCGAATAACCCTTCAATAAAATTCAAAAGACCACAATGTCCTCTAGAGCTCACCTTTAATTATTTGCAAATGATAGCATACTATTCATGTGGCAAATTTATCAAACTTATCTCTCCTCCGGGTTTAAAACCATTCACAACTACATAGTTCCTATTTAAACTGTTACTTCACTCAAATTCTAGGTCTGAAGCCACATTTTGGAGTAAGGGAGGGTATAAAGTTCATTTACTATCAAAAGGCTAGTAAGGCCACCAATAAAGCCTCTTCACTTATAACTTTCAAAAGCTAGCCTTAGCCTCTTCGATTCTACTTCTCCAAATTTAATCGAAATTCCTAGTCATATCATAAGGCAATATACTAAATTCTTCCAAATTTGCAAATACACCCTTGAATGAAACATCTGGTATTCGGGTACAAGAATCCGACAATAGGATAATTCACATCTCAGGCTGGCCAGTCCCAAGAGTAACTTACCTACATTCGAGATTCCTACCCAACATACATATCTAATATCCCCAACTATAGACTTTTGTTTCACACTTAACAGGTCAATCCCCACAGTCCGAGAACCTTTTCCCGGTTTGAGCTTGATAAAAGCTCTGATACCACCTGTGGCGACCCCACTTCCCCCTGAGGCGAACCAAAGGGTTGGCGGGCCGTCTGCCCAGCTCTCGCCAGGACTCACGCACGCACACTAACCCAAATCCTATCGAAGAATAGCCTAACTATTACAATGTCGCTTCCTTTCAAAATAAGTCAACATCTACCACATTAACTTCAGAGACAACAAGGAACTTAAAATCGCCAATCTATGGCCCTTAGACATCACACGCTCTAGAACCAAGGAATAAGGTCGTTCGTATCTAGTTACATCAATCCATAATTCACAAACACAAATATATTATCCAACCTCCGAAATAGGGTTTACACATTTTCCAGCTTCAAGCGGCAATCCAAAAACAAAAGTACAGAATTCAAGTTAAAACACAATACAAGCCTACACAATAGCCATAATATTCGTTACATCCCATACGAGAAGAAAAGAAACATGAATAAGTCTCAGCGCTTTCAGTCTCCAGAACCTGTTAAGGAAAACAAATACGTGGGGTGAGCTAAAGCTCAGTGGTGCCCCAAAACATGCAATCACATAAATCAAACAGCGGTTAATAATTTAAATCAAATTGAAACAGTTAGGAAAGCGTGTAACAGCACAAGGTAGGATACAAGGGCTCTCAGGAGCCATTTTCCACGCTTGGTCAGATACCATCGTAGTTGACCCTCCGTCAACTTTCCCTACTTAATTTCCATGTAGATACACTTATTTTAATCCTAACCCGTCACCGTTCATACCTCTGCTTTGGGCCCAAACTTCATCTACCGACGCAGTATACTCGAGATATACCCGTAATAAAATTTTGTCGAAGGATTCACCTATCGACTTTATTGTAGATCGATTCAGATGTCGAGGGATTCACCCAACGACTCACTACATTTAGATTCAAGGTTTTTGTAGATCGATTCAGATGTCGAGGGATTCACCCAACGACTCACTACATTTAGATTCAAGGTTTTTGTAGATCGATTCAGATGTCGAGGGATTCACCCAACGACTCACTACATTTAGATTCAAGGTTTTTGTAGATCGATTCAGATGTCGAGGGATTCACCCAACGACTCACTACATTTAGATTCACGGATTCATTAGAAAATGTTTCACACATGTCACCACTCGAACGGCTAGTGCGATAAAGTACACACTGCTCACTTCGATGGATCAAAAATCATTTATTGCATTTTGACAATTATCACATAGCGAATTGATAAAGTGCTTAACCACGTAACATAGAACAAGCAGGGACACTCACCAAGAGTGAAGTTCAGATATTGGATTGAGGATCGAGTTCCGCGTCCTCGTAAAATCCTAGAATATCAGAATTTAAGCCATAAGTCTTCTATTGGAACTTTTGGCTTGCACATGTAGAGTTTTCTAGCATGTTGCTAGTTTACTTTTTCTCAAAATATTTTACTTGGAATCGAGCTTGTGAGAACCGTACAATATTTCTTATAATATTCCTGGAATACTTTTCCTCGAAGAAAATACTATTATTATTTTCTTAAAATAAGTCGGCAAGATATTTAATATCAAGGCTAGAAGTATACCTTGAGAAAAAGTTCCTTTGAGTGGCGGTGCTTGCAAAATCTTTGCTAAGGCTTTAGGGTAAGGTCTATTGAAAAATGTTGCTAGAATAAGGTTTTTCTTTTCTTCTTGCCAAGCAGGTTGCTACGTTTAAAACCAAAATGATCGAGTTTCACCTTTTAAATTTTCCTTAGTTCCGACTAGCCTTAAACGATTTATAAAGAAGGAAGGAATTTGGAACAAAACTAAGGTTTTGAGTCTGGGAGAATCATTTCCCCAAATTGATAAGGCTAGTCAAACTTAAGGAATAAAAGTCATGTTGCCCAAGTTTCTAAGGCAAAAATAGTAGACACTATGTTTAGCAATATGATGCTAAATCTGTACCGTTCGAGACTTAAAGCAAAATATTTTTCATTTACTTAGTCAAGCGTTTACTTGGAGTCACAAGGTCGGTACAACTTCTCACATTTTCGATTCCAATCCAAAATCACGTTTTCTCAATATTGCACAATTAGAATTTAAACAGTAATAACACTAGGGCTCGTTAATTCTTAGCCCTGTGTTCCAACAAATTTATATCTAGGCATAAGCAGGAAAATTTACCAAGGCTTCGTCGATACTTAGCACTTGGTAATCAGTACTTATCAACTCACAGTTTCACAAAGTAGTAGCACAGATTTCTACACAATTTCATCAATTCAGTTATCCATGCAGGGTGGGAATTCATAGGGCCCACCTTCAATAAATTTTCAATAAATCAACCAAGACTTCATCAATCTTTAGCACTTGGTTTCAGCAACCCAATATAAGCAAATAGAATAGAAGTGAAGTCCCAAGACATTCCAGCAGTTAATTTCCGTCATCCAGTAGTACTTTATAAAAGAAGTCATTTCAATGGCTAAGGGCTTCATCAATCATTGGCCCTTAGCACTCAACCAGTAATTCCTGTGACCACCAAGCTAACATATCAAATATCTAAAACCGCTAACAGTTATTTAGAACCAATGATCACATTGTCACCCCAAAATCCAAGGCATGACCATCTCAAGGTATTATAAAGCAAATTCAAAAGTAGTACAATTTTTCCACAGCTCCAAGATATATATAAAGTAATCCATACGTACTACTTTATCAAACATGACCAAGGCTGGAAAATTTCCAGCTTATCTCCATAACTGCACATTACTTATTTCGAAAACGAATTCCCAAGATATCAAATGGTTTATTGCCAAACAGATTCCACAGGCTACTTGTGCATTTAATCATGCATTTCGAGTTCCTAACAACTTAAGGAAATAAATTCTAAAGTCAAGCTGAAGATTCTGGTTCATAATCAAATTCGAGCAACAGGATTAAGCATCCCAAAAGAAACTCAAGAATCTGTTCAGCAAGCTACGGATGAATCATGCATGAAGAAACTTTCTGCTTTCATTTTATTTTCTTGATTAGCCGAGCTACTTGACCCTATGCAAGCTTTAATTAACATGTTGTTAACTAGTTCATCATATAAATCAACTCATATCATCACCATAAGACAGATTGAGAGTTAAATATCAAATTTAAGGTCTCGCGAATTTTCAGCTCATAGGAATTCCAGTTCACAAAACCAGAATTTTTCCAAGTTCCTAGCTTCATTGTCCAATCGTGCAGCTCAACATGCAGGTCCTTAAGCATTTTATTTTTACTTGGATAGTTAGGATTATAACCACAATTTGTCACCATTAAGCAAATTAAGCAATTCATTTCTTCATCAATCTCGGCAGTGGATTTTCATCAAACCAGAATTTCCTCAATTCCTTAATTCATCAATCAACTTCATAGAATTAACATGCAGAGTCCTAAGCATCTTAATCATCAAGTTTCACTCGGCTAATTACACTTGAGTGCTCAGGTTATCACATGAAAACAGAATTACAGCTACCCTTCCAAATCATTTCCTCGGCAGAAACATTTACATCAAAACAGATTTTTCTGAAACTTTGATTTCCTCTTCCGATTGCACAACCAAAGCATGCATGGTTAGATTAACTGATTAGCTATCAATTTAATTTCCAAAATCAGATTCTAATTCAGCATCAAGTTCGGACAGATTCAAGAGAAAGAAAAATAGGTCATCAATTGATCCAAAATTTCCCACTCCACTCTCGGCAGAAACATGCATGTAGCAGATTTGGTTGCTTTTTATTTTATTTCTCTTGCTTAGCCGGTCTGATAATTTCATGCAAAGCTTAACTTTCTGATTTTAATTAGTCAAGCACCTACCCAAGTGAAAGACAACCATTCTCCAGCAAATTTCCGGAAACAAGCTGCAATTCCAGCTTCAATCTTTCGACAGCTTAAATTCTTATCCAAGTCAGATTTCTCAAGTCATAAATCCTCATCTAACCTCACAAGCACCACATGCAAGTCCGTAGCTGACCTCACTTGCCTATAACCAACTAATTTCAGCTCAGAAGTTACCTCAAATGGAGCTCACACACACGGTTAGCAGCAGAAATAATCCTCCTCCCTTCGGCAGCCCAGAAAATGCAGACCACTAGCTCTCCCTCTCCCTTGCTCTGGTGGCGGCTGGAATGGAGAAAGTTCAGCCCTCAGTCCCTTCACCAGCTCACGGTTAGAAGGCAGAATGGATCGCAAGTCCCTCTCTTCCCTCTCTAGCTTACGGACAGAAAGAAAGGAAACAAGAAGCTCGGCTTTCCCTCACTACTCTGGCGATGGAAACAATGTGGAAGCAGAATGCTATCTGCGGTGGGAGGTGAGCAGAGGTTATGGCTGATGTTGTGGGGTGGTGCTGCGGTTTTGGAGGGTGGTTGAGTGTTGGCAGGGCTTGAGTACGGCAGTGGTGAAGGCTGTGGTTGGTTAGCTTGGCGGTGGAGCTGCGGTTGGCCAGCTTGGGTGGCTGTGATCATGGTGTCCGGGGAGCTGTTTGGCTGAGCAGGGAATGGTTATGTCCGTGGGTATTGTGTAGCATTGGGGGGTAGATTAGTCCTTTCACTACTTCTCCAATTAGCCACTTAAGTCCTTGGTTTAATCTTAGTTCCAAAAATTGTCCCCAAGATGCTTTGAACGCCGAATTGAAACGCTAATCTAGCAGGACTTTGATTATCGAAATCTTAGGTCCTAAAAAATGATTATAGTACATGCATTATTTCTATTTAAAAGTTGTTGACTACGAATTAGTATTAAGCCTCCCTTAATGCAAACATTCTTGTTTAATTAATTAGCCTATTAAAATCAAGTTTGACCTTAATATAAAGATTTGACATTCTTAATATTCGTTTATCCATTTATATCAACATTTATTAACTTAGTCATTAATAACGCTTAAGATTAGCTATCGGAATTCAAAGGATTTATTTTAAAGTAATAGAAGTAATCCAACTCAAGAAATATTAATTTAGTCTAGCAAAATCAAGAAAATTCATAACTATTGAAAATTATATTATTTCTCACACAAAATTATCTTTACGGACTTGTATGCAGGCAAGGGAAATTAATGCTAAAATTTATTAAAGAGTTAAAAGAAATGCAAATGATCTACAAAATGGTATTTATGTATATATTTTTCAGGGTTCTCACAGGTTGGGTGTGTGGGTGGAGAAAGATGAAATTGCATCCGGTAGAAATGGAATATTGGTTTTTAAGGTTGGGCGAGGAAGCTTTGGTGGTTGCATGGTAATTTCCGAGATTGTGGAGGTTATTTCAATCTTTTCACATTTCATCCGAATTTTCACTTAAGTCCTCACTTCTAATCTAATTCCAAAATTTACCCCAACTGTAATTTGAATGCCTAATAATATATTAATCTCGCAAAGATTCGATTATCGAGATTTTACCGTACTAAGTATACTAAGGCAATAAAATTAATCTAACTCAGGCAATATTAATTTAACATAACCAAAACCAAGTAATTTAATATTTTAACACAATTTTAGTATTTATAACATAAGAATTGTTTTCACGTACTTAGTTAGGAGTAAGTATACTTAATGCTAGAATTTACTAATGAATCAAAAGTACAAATGCAATATGCATGGATAAATATATATATAGGTAGGCATTTTTTTTCAAGGTTCTCACATCCTCCCCTCCTTAAAATGAATTTTGTCCTCAAAATTCTCACCTTCTACAGAAATAGGTCGGGGTACCCTTTCTACATTTTTTCTTCTAGTTCCCAAGTTGCCTCCTCTAAGCCATGATTTCTCCATAGAATCTTCACCAAAGGAATTTTCTTATTTCTCAGTTCTTTTACTTCTCTCCAAAATCTTGACTGGTCCTTCTTCATAAGTTAACGACTCATCTATCTCAATTTCTTCCAAATGCAACACATGGCTTGGGTCGGGGTGGTATTTCCTAAGCATAGAGACATGAAATACATCGTGAACCTTGGCCATGCTCGAAGGCAGTTGCAGTTGATACGCCACTTTTCCGATTCGTTTCAAAATTTCAAAAGGTCCAATATACCTCGGCTTTAACTTTTTACCCTTTTTGGACCCTACTCTGCCCTTCACGCGTTCAACTCTTAGGAAAACTTTGTCTCCTACTTCAAATTCTAGATCTTTCCTCCTTGTGTCGGCGTAGCTCTTTTGTCGACTCTGGGCAGTTTGAAGCCTTTCCATAATTACATTCACTTTCTCATGAGTTTCTTCCATCCAAGGTATAACCGTTGGATCTAAAATTTTCTTCTCTCCTATTTCATTCCAATGAATCGGAGATCGACACCTTCTCCCATACAATGCCTCATAAGGTGCCATTTGAATTGATGCATGATTGCTATTATTATAGGCAAATTCTACTAAGGCCATATACTGGCTCCATTTACCTCCAAAATCCAATATACACGACCTCAGCATATCCTCCAAAGTCTGAATTGTCCTTTCCGACTGCCCGTCTGTTTGGGGATGATAAGCGGTACTAAACTTCAACTTGGTCCCCAATGTCTCTTGAAATTTCTGCCAGAAACGTGAAACAAACCTTGGATCTCGATCCGACACAATGCTTATAGGAATACCATGCAATCTCACGATCTCTTCCGTGTACAACTTGGCCATTTTTTCCAAAGGAAAGCTCATACTCACAGGTGGAAAATGCGTGGACTTGGTAAGTCTGTCAACTATCACCCAAACCGCATCAAATCTCTTTTGATTTCGAGGCAACCCCGTTACAAAATCCATGGTTATATTGTCCCACTTCCATTTAGGGATTTCTAGTGGCTGCAATAGACTAGAGGGTTTCTGATGTTTAGCTTTTACTTGTTGGCATATCAGACATTTTTGTACAAATTTTGCCACGTCCTTTTTAAAACCGTCCCACCAGTATAACTCTTTCACATCGTGATACATTTTGTTCACTCATGGGTGTATGGTATACCTCGATCGATGTGATTCTTCGAGAATCTCTTTCCCCAATCCTTCATCAACTGGAACTACAATTCGATCTCGAAATCTTAACACTCCTTCAGACCCTAATTTAAAGTCTAGGGTTTCTCCTTTTCGCAACTTCTCCAGCTGGTTCTGGATTATAGGGTCCGTTTTCTGTGCCTCTTTAATACGCTCCAACAATGGTGATTTCAACGTCAGGTTCCCAAATAAAATCTTCAATCTCTCCAAGCGAGGGTTCCAACTACTAACCTCTCCTAACATGTCCCATTCTTTTACCATTAACCCCGCTACTTGAGCCTTTCTACTTAAAGCGTCTGCTACCACGTTGGCTTTTCCTGGGTGGTAGTTTATTGAACAATCATAATCTTCCAAAAATTCTACCCATCGCCTTTGTCTCAAATTCAATTCCTTTTGGAAAAATAAGTACTTAAGGCTCTTGTGGTCCGTATAAACTTCAAAGGTCACACTGTACAAGTAATGTCTCCATTTCTTTAAGGCAAAAACCACTGCGGCCAGTTCTAGGTCATGCGTTGGGTAATTTTGTTTGTGAGGCTTCAATTTCTAGAGGCATAGGCAACCACTTTACCCTTTTGTATTAGTACGCATCCTAGACCTTCCTAGAGGCATCAGAGTATACGACATAACCTTCTACTCCGTCAGGCAATGCTAAAACAGGAGCTGATGTTAAGCGCTTCTTTAACTCTTGAAAGCTTGACTCGCACTTTGGAGTCCAAATGAACTTATTATTTTTCTTTGTCAGCTTTGTCATAGCTCCGGCAATCTTTGAAAAGTCCTTGATGAATCGTCTAAAATAACCTGCTAGACCCAAGAAACTTCTAACCTCTGTTGGAGTTTCTGGCTATTTCCATATTGTGACTGCCTCAACTTTTGCCGGATCTACAGCAATTCCATCTTTAGAAACTTTGTGCCCCATAAAAGAAATTTCATCCAGCCAAAACTCACACTTACTAAATTTAGCATACAATTTATGCTTTCTTAAGATCTGCAGAACCACTTTCAAGTGTTGAACATGTTCCTCTCGAGTCTTAGAATATACTAGGATATCATCAATAAAAACTACTACAAACTGATCCAAGTACTTTTTAAAGACTCTCTGCATTAAGTCAATGAAGGCAGCTGGTGCATTGGTTAACCCAAATGGCATGACTGCAAACTCAAAGTGTCCATATCTTGCATTAAAAGCAGTTTTAGGTACGTCTTCCTTCTTAATTTTCAACTGATAATACCCTTGCCTCAAATCCAGCTTGGAGAAAACTACTGATCCTTACAGCTGGTCAAATAAGCTGTCAATCAATGGTAGAGGGTATTTATTCTTAATTGTTCCTTCATTTAATTCTCGATAATCAATACACAACCTCAAACTTTCATCTTTTTTCTTAACAAATAGAATAGGTGCCCCCCATGGCGAATCACTTTCTCTAACAAAACCTCTCTCCAATAGATCCTGTAATTGTATTTTTAATTCTTTTAGCTCTGCAGGAGCCATTCGGTACGTACTCTTAGAAATCGGGGCCATTCCCGGCACCATTTCAATTTTAAACTCCACCTCTCTCTCTGGAGGTAATGTTTTTAATTCTTCGGAAAAGACATCTGGAAATTCCCTTACCACCGGCACATCCTCCAACTTTACTTGGTCCCTGGGAGCGTTAATCAAGGAAGCTAAGAAACCTTGCGCTCCTTTATACAACATTTTTCTTGCCCGAACTCCCGAAATCATAGCAGATGATGCTAGTCTACCTTTCACATCCAATTTCAGGGTTGCTACCCCAGGAATCCAATATTCCACCACTTTTGCTCTACAATCAAGCTTAGCATGGTAATGAGTTAGGAAATCCATTCCTATAATAACATCATACCCTTTTATGTCCAAACTGACTAGGTCTACTAGCATCTTACGCTCTCCAACCCAGAACTCGCAATTCTTATAGGCCAGGCTAGTAATTATACTCCTATTACCCATAGGTGTTCTAACTTCAAGATCGAAAGGTAATTTAATAGGTTGTACCTCAATTTCGGACATAAAAATTGGATTCACAAATGAATGAGTTGCGCCAAGATCAATTAGTACTCTAGCTAATCGGTGAAAGATTGGAAGAGTACCTTCCACAACCTCCAAGGAATCAGGTACAGGTTGATCGTCCATAGCGTACACCCTGGCAGGAACTTTCGGCCTGTTTCCTCCAGAAGTGGCTTGTCCTGCACTTGTGGTTCCACCTTCTTGTATTTTTAGACAACCGGCAATCTGGTGTTCACTGCTTCCGCACCTCAAGCACTTCCCTTCTTTCCTCCAACATCCGTCCTCAGTATGGCCAGCCCTCCTGCAATATCCACAAGTTACCTGAGGGGTGGTCACACGACCTCCTTGCGGGGCGTTCCTAGTTTGATTCCTTCTACTTGGTCCTCCTCTAGTACCGATATCTGTTCTTCCGGTACCTCTTGCCCCAGCTCCTCTTGCTAGAGCGCCTCGTGGTGCTCCAGGACTATTTACTCTACCCATTCCTCGACCTACTTTGGCCGGTGGAGCATTTGCATAAGTCGACTCCCGACTGCTGCTAGGGCCAAATCTTTTCTTGGCTTGGAAGGATTTTACTTGAGCTCTGGCAACTTCAACCCTCCGAGCTCTCTCTACGACATCAGCAAATGTGTCTATCCGAACAGCAGCTAATCCCTCCTGAATTTCCACTTTCAGTCCCTTCACAAACCTGCTTACACGTCTTTGCTCCGTGGCTACCAATTCAGGAGCAAAACGGGACAATTTTGTGAATTGAATTTCATATTCGGCGACACTCACCGCCCCCTGCCTACACTTGATTAAGTCATCCTCTCTTTTCTCTTGAATGAGAGGGGGTAGAAACTTGGCATTGAACTCCCTTGTGAAGTTCGCCCAGGTCCTAGGCATATGGTTCATATCCCAATTAACCCTAATTAGGTTCCATCAGGAAGGAGCAGCTCCCTCAAGCTGGAATGCTGCAAAAGTCACTTGTCTCTCTTCCGTATAATTTAAAGTTGTAAAAATGTCAGAGATCCTCTTCCACCAACCTTCTGCTACCTCGGGTTCTAGGCCTCCATAGAACTTAGAAGGTCCAAACTTCAAGAATCTCTCTAATGTCCGATCCTCTTGTTATTCTTGGTTTTGATGATCACAAAGTACTTTGAAATGTTTATCTAACTCTCTTCAAATATAAGTATTGTTTGCCTATCAAAGAATCAAGTACGAATATGTCAAGAAATGAAAATCAACCAAAAGAAGAAGCAAAAACAGGACACTCATGTCGGACGTCCGAAGGAATCTGTCGGACGTCCGAAAGGATGAAGAACATCAAGAAGGAAACTCTGTCGGACGCTTGTAAGGAAGCATCGGACGTCCTGAAGGATCGGACGCATGCTTCGGACGCACATCAATCTCATCGGACGTCCTAAAAATTCTACAAAGCTTTGATAACTCTCTGGACGACGTTCGGACACAGAAGCTCGGACGATAAAATCCCATCGGACGTCCGAACAACAACTTGACTGATTTTCGGACGATGGGATCGGACGATGACTAAGCTGTCGGACCTCCGACAGCCCCAACGGCTAGCTGACTCTTCATCTGCCTTCTATCCGTTGGAAGCATTAATGACGCCCATTTTTGGTTCCCTTTAAATACAAACGATTCTGAATCAGACAACAACTTTTGCACACTTTGTTTACAAGATCTCAAGAGATATTTTAGCTTGAAAATAGTCTCCAAGACAAGATTTGTTCTCCAAGTGGTGTGAATTTCTTGTGAGCATTTCTCTTGTGGTTGAAAGTTTTATTAGTGTAGCTTTGTTGAGGGTTATCTGAGTGATTGTAAAACTTCTTAGCTTGACTAAGTGAGGTTTAGGGCAAGGAGGAAGTGCTCCCTCCATTGTACATCTAGTTGATCATCTTTCATCAAAGAGAAGTTACTCAACCTAGTGATTGGTCTTCAAGTTTGAGGAAAGCTTGATAGACAATCGGTTTGATATTCTATCTTATTCTTTTTGTTTAATAAAATTCTAATTGCTTATCTATACTTGTTTTTCTAATCAACATTGCTCTCTTCTTCTAATCTACTTGGTTGATCATTACTAGAAAAGAAGGTAAATTTTTATTAAAGAAAAATTGCATAAATTTGATTAAGATTTTAATCAACCTAATTCACCCCCCCCTCTTAGGTTGTCTTTGGGCCTTACAATTGGTATCAGAGCTTGGTCTCCAAGAGATTAAGCTCAAACGGCTTGGAGTAAAGATGACAACCAATCATGTCATGTTTGTTGAGGGACAATCGGTCACTAGGCCTCCCATGTTTACTGGTTCCAATTATGTTAGTTGGAAAGAAAGAATGATTATCTTCTTGCAATCCATTGATATTGAGCTATGATTTATTGTAAATGAAGGACCGCATGATGCTAACATTCTTGATGCAGATACAGGTTTGTTTCGGCCAAAAACAAGAGCTGAGATGAATGCTCAAGATAGAACCAATCTCACATTGAATGCCAAAGCCATGAATATTCTTTATAGTGCCTTACACTCAAATGAGTCAATTAGAGTCAAATGATGTAAATCTGCCAAAGAAATGTGGGATAAGCTAAGATAAATTCATGAGGGTAGTGACAACGTGAGAGAACAGAAAAAGTCTATCTTGGTCACAAAGTATGAATCATTTAAAATAGAACCCCTTGAGGATATTGACAAAATGTATTGCAGGTTCAATGACTTGATCAAAGATCTCGAGGTGTTGGGCAAAGAATACACCTTGGGAGAGAAATATAGGAAAATTCTTAATGCATTGGGCAAAGAATGGGAAAGTAAAGTGACTGCAATAGAAGAGGCTAAGGATTTGAATTCTGTACCTATTGATTCTCTCATTAACTCACTAACCTCCTATGAGTTGAAGTTGAAAACTAAAGTGCAAGAGGAAGAGGATGCGAGATCAAAAAGAAACATTGCTCTAAAGGCTGCTCAAAGTGAAGATGATCCAGCTCTGTTGGATGATGAAGACTCGGATGGTGATGACAATGATCTTGCTCTCATCACAAAAAGCTTCAAGAGAATCTTAAATAAAAGGAAGTTTAGAAGGGGAGGACCTAGCAATCAATTCCAGAATCAGCCTTCAAATGCAAAGTACAAAGGAAAACAAGAATTCAACAAGAAACAATTGGACAAATGCTACGAGTGTGGACAGCCTGGACACTACGCAAACGAATGCTCTCTAAAGAAAAAGAAAGATGGAAAAGCTGATCGAAAGCCAAGGTTCAACAACTTCCAGATTACATGGAATGAATGCAACTCCGAAGGCGAAGTTGAAGAAGAAGAAGAATCAGCTCAAATGGCCTTCATGGCTATTGGAGATAATGAGGTAACTTCCATTCACTCTCAATCTGATAGTGATGATGAAGATGATGATGATCTTGAATCCTTTGTTGAAAAATTGCATAATGCCTTAAAGGAATCTTATGATAAAAACAAGCAGCTAAAACAGAAAGTTGTGTTTCTCATTCAAGAAAATGCAAAACTTTTTCACCAAAATAAACAACTAAAGACTGACAATGAGTGTCTTGTAAGAGCCGGATGTGATGTTCAAAATGAACTTGATAGAAAGACAAATGTTTGTGAAATGCTAAAGAAAAGACATGGTGATTTGAATAAAAGGATGGACAATTTGGATGAGATCTTAAGAGTTAGAAAGCAAGATTATCTCAAAAAGAACATGTCATCAACCTTTCTTACTGCTCATGAAAGAACATTTGCTCACAACAAAAATGCATATGGTTTCACAACATATAGAAGGAGTGCATTGAAATTTATCAAACCATTACATGCTAGAGACTTTTCTATTTTGTGTAGTTTTTGTTGTCAAAGAGGGCATTTGAAAGGAGATTGTTATGTTAAAAGAAATCTGAACAAAGGAGGGAAATGCATGTGGGTAGTTAGGCACAATGCTAACTTTTGATGACCCAAAAGTTAAAGGGTACCAAACACTCTCTCTTTTCAGGGAAAAGGCTCAAACAAGTCAAAATGGTTCATTGACAGTGGCTGTTCAAGGCATATGACCGGTGATCCTTCCTTGTTCATAAAGCTAAAATCAAAATCAAGTGGAAAGGTGACATTTGGTGATGATGTGAAAGTTAAGACAATTGGAATAGGTGATGTTGGTAAGGATGGTGAAACTTTTGTTCATAATGTGCTCTTAGTTGATAACTTAGGTTATAACTTGCTTAGTGTTAGTCAATTGTGTGATAAAGACTTGAATGTGTTGTTTAAAAAGCATGAATGCATTGTGCTTGATTCCAAATATAATGGTGTGTTCAAAGGTAAGAGGTTTGACGACATATATATTGTGGTTCTTGATAAAATTGATTCATCTAGCTTCAAATGTCTTAAAACTTCAAATGAAGATCCTTGGTTGTGGCATAGGAGACTTTGTCATTTTAACATGGATTTACTAAAGGAAATTTCGAAAAAGGAGCTGGTTAGAGGCTTGCCAAAAATCAGTTTTGAAAAGGATAAAATTTGTGATGCATGTCAATTTGGAAAGCAAACAAAAGTTTCTTTTAAACCAAAGAAGTGTGTATCAACTTCTAAACCTTTAGAACTCTTGCATCTTGACTTATTTGGTCCTACTCAAATCACTAGCTTGGGAGGTAAGAAATACTGCTTTGTGATTGTGGATGATTATTCTAGATATACTTGGGTGATATTTCTTGCTCATAAGGATGATGCCTTCAAGAATTTCACTTCATTGTTTGCTAAAGTGCAAAATCTGCTTGGTTTAAAAATTGTTAGGATTAGAAGTGATAATGGAACGGAATTCAAGTATTGTGGTTTTCCAGAATTTTGTGATCATAATGGCATAACACATGAGTTTTCAATTGCAAGAACTCCACAACAAAATGGTGTTGTAGAAAGGAAAAATAGGACACTACAAGAGGCTGCTAGAACTATGTTAAGTGAATGTAGTTTGCCAAAATACCTTTGGGCTGAAGCGGTAAACACTGCATGTTATGTGATGAATAGAATCCTTTTGAGACCCATTTTGAATAAAACATCTTATGAACTGATTTTTGATAAGAAACCTACGGTTGGATATTTCAAAGTCTTTGGTTGTAAATGTTTTATTTTAAATTTAAAGGAACATCTTGGTAAGTTTGAGAAAAAATCTGATGAAGGAATATTTTTGGGATATTGTGAGAACAAAAGAGGATATAGAGTCTTTAATAGAAGGACTCTTGTGATAGAAGAAGCCATACACATAACATTTGATGAAACTAATGATGATAATTCCAAAAGTTCGTGTGAGGATGATGATGTAGGTGTTCGTGAAGGAATGGAAAAGCTAAAAATTGGAGATGGAGGAAACTCTAAACCGGAAGCAAAGGAAATGGAGAATGAAGTTCATGAAGATCAAGAAAGGGAAGATGAGGACAACAATGATGATTCATTCAAAGATCTTCCCAAGGCTTGAAAATTTAGCCAAAATCATCCAAAAGAACTTATAATTGGTGATCCATCCGAGAAGGTAAACACTCGTTCCTCATCTAAGAAATTGATAGACAATTTTGCTTTAGTTTCTTTTTTTGAACCTAAAAATATCAATGATGCCTTAAAGGATGAAAACTGGATTTTGGCAATGCAAGAGGAACTCAATCAATTTGAAAGAAATGAGGTTTGGACACTAGTTGATAAACCTCAAAATCACCCTATCATTGGCACTAAGTGGGTATTTAGAAATAAGCTGGATGATAAAAAAAAGAGAGAGCAAGAAGGGAAGAGTCTTCGGCTAGGCAAAGGATGAAAAGATAGAGCAGCAAAGAAAAGGGAGGCTTTCAACGGGAGGAAAACAGAGAAAAAGAAAAGGGCGGCGGTTTGAGGAATAAGGGGGGGACTGGAAAAATCTAGAAAAGCTAGGAGAGCAAAACCAGAGGAAAAAAGAAAAAGGCCAAGCGGATGAAAAGGTCATCGGGGAAGGAAAAACAGAAATAAGGAAGAAAAGCCAGAGGAAGGGCGGCGAAAAATGGAAGAGAAGGAGGCCAGGGGGCTTGATGAAAAACAGAGGAGAAAAACGCTTAAAAGCAGAGCAGAAGGCCAAGAAGGAGGCAACGGAGAGTTCCGGGCAGAGGCAAGCAAACGAGAAGGGGAAGAAAGAAACGGCAACAAGGAAAAGTTTGGCAAAAGAGGGGAAGGCCAGGCGGAAAAGGAAAGAGAAGGAATAGCGGCTGGGGAAGCTTGGAGAGTGAGAAGGGGAAACCGCACCATGACTACGCCGACAGCCTCCACTCGCCCCAACCCAAACCCTCCGATGCTCAGGTCAACGGCGCCGCTGCCAACTCTGCTCCCACTGCCAACTTCCCGTCCCTTGCCACCGCCATCAGCAAAGCCTCGCCGAAAAAACGTGTATGGTAAGTGATCCTTTCTTTGAATTTTATTTTTCTGCTCAAAATTCATATTGTTGAAGCTTAAAGCAGACGATGATTTCTTCAATTGTTTGTGTGAATTACTCGCAATTTTTGACCGAGTATGTGTTATGGGTTGATTGGAATAATTTTTCTTTGCATTTAACGAAATTTTGGGGTGCTGATTTATGGCAATTGAGCGAAATTGGTGAAATTTTTCAACACCCGTTTGGTGTTCGATTAAATGCTCAAATGAAGCTCGTAGTTGTATCCCTTTCTGATGTATCCCATTCATGTGATGCATATAATTGCTGTTGTGCATGAGCAATTTGATTGGGCTTGCTGATACTTTTGGGGCGAATTGTAACTGTAATTTAGTGAAAAGTCGGTAAAATTTTATTGCCAGTTGATGTTCGATGAAGTGCCTAACCGAAAGTCTTGCTTGCAAAAAATGATTTTTGCTGTACTTTGTAGAACAGCCCAACTGTTTGGAGTTTTTGTAGGATTTACTATCTGATGTTTGTATTTAAAAAAAAAAAAAAAAAACATGATGCGTGATGTTCGGGTTGAGATTGGCATAAGAATTTGCCGCTTTGAGTTGATGAAGCTCTGCGTTTGCTCAAAGTTAAGGTTCAGTTTGTTGTTCAATGGGTGCATCAAGTTTTAGTTTGCTGTTTAATGTTTAGTCCCCTTCCCGTTTATGAAACCTTGTGAAAATGGTTGCGAAGCTACGGTAGAAAATTTTTGCAGAAGAAAGACACTAACAAAGTTGCAGAAGGTTGCTTCGTAAGCTTTGCCCGGAAAAGTTTTCAAAATTGCATTCTAGCCCCCCAAGCTCCCCGTAATTCTGTTATGGCCCTACCAACTTTTAATGCTTTCAATTGGGTCCTTAATTTAATTGCATATAGGTCCTTGAATTTTATTTTTCTTTGATTGTGACCCCAGATTTTTGTGATGATTATAATTTGACCCCAAAGCTTAGTTAATATTTGCAATCAAGTCCTTCATTGTTTTAATTTCTTGAATGTAGGTTGTTTATATGATTTAATTGATTCAATTTCATGATTCATTTTTATCTTTATGATTGTTTTGTTAATTAAAGTGGTGCCTTGACCTTTTTTTTGTATTTTGGAGGGCAAATAAGTGATTTCATTTCATTGGGGCCCAATTGCAAGGGAGGTAACCTCTATCTTCTTGATTTTCATTTATCCTATGTGTTCCTACGTGCTACATGTGAATATGCATGCTTTAATTCGTTTTTTATGTTTAATCGCCTGTTTTGCTTTTCTTTTTATTTTATTTTGCTTCCTTTAATTGGCAAGTCATTTGAGGGCATTTGAACCCCAATTTGTAATAGTTAGGATATTATTTTCAAGCCTTCCCCTTTTTAGATTGTAGTAGCCTTCCCCCCTCAATGTAATAGATAGGGCTTCCTTTCTTGTTGCTTGTGTGATCTGCATGCTTACGTGCTATCTGTTACCGCTTTCATAGGGATTTTGCATCTAGACAAGTATGCTTATGTGTTACGTGCTATGTGAAACTATGTGTTTTGCATGTCTATTTGCTTTAGTATTATATCTGATTATGTGGATGAATGCACGTCACCGTGGCTAGTCCAATGCTAGTCATGGTCTTCCCCCTCGAACTCTCGCAAGTCCAATGCTTGTGAAAAAGCGTTAGAAAAGGGCTAGTCCAATGCTAGACCCAATAGGCAGTCCCCTTTCGTTAGTACACATTGCATGTTTCACTACATTTTATACATTTTTCTTAGTTTTCTAGCATTTGGCATGCTCCCCCAATCCTTTCCCCTTCATTTTAGGTTTTTGCATCCTCATGCTAGTTATAGGGTACATTTGCTTGAGAGTCCCCTTTTGGTAAGGGAAACGAGCGAGTGTGGCTACAAAATAGCCTTAGCACGCTAGTTCTTCGTTCTAATCAAAGGAAAAATTAAAATCGTGAAGTTAGGAGTCATTCCCGTACCCGACTTGATGCATTCCTCTAGGTTCATACACTCTCATTTTTATCATATCACTTCCTCACTTTTTTTATCCACATTTTCTCACTACTTATATTTTTCTCACTCCACATGCCATGTTCACATTTCTCTTCTTTCACTATCACTCATTTATTTTCTACCTCACAAATTGCACCCAATTGCACTTATATGCATTTACTACCATTTATACCATATTTTCATCCACTTGCACACAAACACCTTCACTTTCTCAATTGGCACACATGCACTTTTCTTACATTTGCACATATTGCATTTTTCTTACATTTGCACACATGGCACTTTTTCTTACATTTGCACACATTGCACCTTTCTTACATTTGCACACATTGCACTTTTCTTACATTTGCACACTTGCACTTACATTTGTATTTCTATCTTATTTTGCATTCCTCTTACATTTTTCACACTTGCACTCATATTTGGGTCTTCATTTGCATTACCCGTGACCTCTATGAGAGTTTTCCTTATTGGCCATCACAACTCATGTGATTGGGACCAAAAAGCCTAATAAGAGACATTTTAGATTTAGGATTGCATTTTTTTCGCATCCATTAGTCACATCCAACATGCAACACATATTTTGGGTAGAAAAATTGAGAAAAGAAGGGCTAAGTCACGCAACTAGCTTTGACTAGGGTAAGGGAGTGCCTTGGGCTTTGCCTTTGCCTTCTCCCTTATCAAATGTGACCCCGATCCCTTTCTTTGGTTACGTAGACCTAAAAGTTCTTTAAAAAGGGTTTGTTTGCTTTTCTTTCCAAAAATCATTTTTGGGTGACTTGGTACACCCTAACTCTATACCAAGTGGCGACTCCATTTTCCATTCAAAAATCCTTTTTGAACTTTGTTTGGCCAAACCGTCGCATTTCACAATCCCACAGCCTTTTATTTTCATCTTCACACACGTTCATATACACACTACTTTCACTTACTCAAAAAGTGGGGGCGCGACAATTATTTTTGGTGCTACTAATGAGTATCTATGCAAGAATTTTTCCACCATTATGCAAAGTGAATTTGAACTGAGTATGATGGGAGAATTAAATTTCTTCCTTGGACTTCAATTACATCAAGCCATAGAGGGCATTTTCATAAATCAAGCAAAATACACTAAGGAATTACTGAAAAGATTTGGCATGGAGGACTCAAAACAAGTTGGAACTCCAATGTGCACTTCAACAAAACTTGACAAAGATGAAGAAGGTAAACATGTGGATGAAAAGCACTATAGAGGTATGATTGGAAACTTACTTTATTTAACCGCAAGTAGACCCGATATTATGTTTGTTGTTTGCTTGTGTGCTAGATTTCAATCTTGTCCAAAAGAATCACATTTGAATGCTGTTAAAAGGATTTTTAGGTATTTGAAAGGTACATTAGACTATGGTCTTTGGTATGCTAGATCTAGTGAGTTTGCACTATATGGATATTCGGATGCTGATTTTGGAGGTTGTCGTGTGGATAGAAAGAGTACTAGTGGAACTTGTCACTTTCTTGGTAATTGCTTAGTCTCTTGGTTTAGCAAGAAACAAAATGCAATCTCTTTGTCTACAACCGAAGCGAAATATATTGCCGCTAGTGCATGTTGTGCTCAACTTTTATGGATGAAGCATACCTTGAATGATTTTGGATTGTCATATGACTGCATGCCTATATTCTGTGATAATACTAGTGCTATCAATTTGACCAAAAATCCAATTCAACATTCTAGAACAAAGCATATAGATATAAAGCACCACTTTATTCGCGATCTTGTTCAAAAAGGTGAAGTATGTGTAAATTATGTTTGTTCTAAAGATCAATTTGCTGATATTTTTACAAAAGCTTTGCCATTAGATCAGTTCATTCATCTAAGATCAAAATTAGGGATAATCGAAAAATCATCTTAAAATTTTTCAAAGCCTTCGGACGTCCGAAAGAAGATGAACGGACGTCCGATAATGTTCTTCAGCTATTTTTCCAGAAAACACCTGTTCGGACGAAGCTGTCGGACGCACGACTTTGTTCGGCCGTCCGACAGTGCAACGGTTCACTTTTTAAAGTAACTTTCTTCCTCATTTGCTTCAAACTCTTCTTCTTCTATTTCCTCTCGGACGAAAACTCTCTCGTTTCTCACTCTCAAATTCGTACCATTCTGAAGCTCTCATTCCCAAATTGACTCAACCAAAACTTTTCCTGATCGATTGCGATTCGTTTCTCCTGATCATTTCACCGAATCGCATAACATTTCGCAAATTCCCAAATTTCCCTCAAAACCCTATTTTCTCATAACCGCTCTGTCCAATCTTCTTCAAGGCCTTTTTGTCCCAAAATTTCTGTGTGATTCACTTCCATACTACTGTGTGCATCATTTGCATCCTTCATTCCACACATTTCGCACAATGGTGAATCTAAGAGGAGGGAAGGTCACTGCCGGACGCAAGCATCCACTCAGGGATGAGGATGATGATGTTCCTACGGTCAAACGATCATCCAAACGCGTCAAGAGGGGAGCTGTAAAGGGTCAAATGTCACAGCCTACACCACAACCCACCCCTCAGCCTGAATCTGGACAGGGAACCTCATCTCAACCGCCTCCAAAATCAACCACAGTCCCTACATTCTTTGATGATGCTGCAAAAGACAAACACTCCTGGATATCCCAGAAAGGTGTCATCCCTCAACGCACCGTAAATTCTTCTGAATTTCGCCAAATAGGTTTAGAATCCATTCTGAGTCTGTTTGCTTTCCAGAAATGGTCACATCTCATTTCTATGCCTAATGTCTATTATCCTGAAATGCTGTTTCAATTCTTTGCCAATCTTAGGAAAGGCACTGATCAAACTGAGATTATGTCCAGGGTTAATGGGGTAGACTTAGTCTTTGATTCTGAAATTGTGAATGATATTTTAAAAACTACTATTGAACCTGGATGCAAAAGTAAAATTACAAATTTCTTTTCCTATAAAGAGCATCCTACTGCTGATAATCATTTTGATGGGGCTAAGACGTTGACTTATTTTAAAAGAAGTTTTTCTGCTCCTGCTGATGCTAAACTGAATGATCTTGCCCCTGTGAATCTAATTACCTTTTCAATCATTTCAAACCTGCTTGTGCCTACTGATGGCCATAGAACAGATGCAAACAAAATGGAGTTGTATCTCTTTTACTGTTTTCGAGAAAAGATTCGTATTGATTTTGGTTTTGTCATGTGCAAGTTTTTACTTCGCTATGCCACTGATTCTCGCAGAAAATTATCTTATGGAAAATTTCTTCAAAAGATTTTTGAGTTTTACAAAGTACCAATTCTAGGTGTTTGTCCCAAAGAAGCATCTTCTTATGCCTTTACCAAAGGATATTTTGAAAGGAAAAATCTTGTCTTTAAGGATAATCTATGGGCTTATAAGGGGGCATCATCTAGTGAACCTAGGTCTAAGGCTGCACATGATCCACTACACACTCCTTCATCTGTTGCACTCACTCCCATTCATCCCAGGAAGTCTGCCACTAAGGCATCTTCCTCCTCCAATGATGAAGTGATTGAGCTCCTTCGTGAACTCAAACAGCATGTTCTTCTTCTGGAACATGGTCTAATGCTCACCATGTCCTCTGAGCAACAAACAGCCTACCTAGACAAAAAGAACCTTCTTTTTCCCCCACCTGTGGTTGAGGAAGTTTCCCATGGCAAAGAGCCACGCCCCACTGATCCAAGTTCATCAATTCCAGACCCGAGCTCATCAACTCCCGTGACTCCTCATGGCCCTTCCACATCAGATAAAGGCAAGGCACCAGTTGAAGAAACTGCTGAAGATGATGAAGAAACTGAAGAGGAGGACCTCTCCCAATATCAGCTTTCTCGAAGGACACCTGGATCCACCTAGTTCACCATTTAGGATCACATAGGGTCATTTGCATTTTGTTTGACTATTTCATGTGTTTCTAGTGTTTGTGGTGTTCAACAATGGATATGTAGATATAATGCTTATGTTTATGTTGTGTTCGTTTAGTACTTTTTGATGGATGATTATGGCTGTAATGGTTATGGATATGTGGATGGATGTTTAAGTATTTTGAATGATGAATGTGTGGATGTGATGAATGTTTTTGTTATTGGTTCTCCGTGATATATGTGATTGATTGGCCTTTTGTGATGACAAAAAGGGGGAGAGGACTGGATTGGATTGATTGATGATTTAATTGAAATTGAATTGGCTTGATGGATTGAATTGGTAAAATGTTGGATGTTGGCTGCTTAATTGTTATGTTTTTGGATAATTGATTAATTCGGTAGGGTAGCCAAGTGAGGGGGAGTTTTTCAAATTTTTGCTCTATGATCCACTAAGTAAGGGGGAGTTTTTGTCAATTGAGAAAGGGGGAGCTTATATTGCAATCATCAAATCTCATTTCAAACCATTGTTTTGTCATCATCAAAAAGGGGGAGAATGTTATTCTTGGTTTTGATGATCACAAAGTACTTTGAAATGTTTATCTAACTCTCTTCAAATATAAGTGTTTTTTGCCTATCAAAGAATCAGGTACGAATATGTCAAGAAATGAAAATCAACCAAAAGAAGAAGCAAAAACAGGACACTCATGTCGGACGTCCGAAGGAATCTGTCGGACGTCCGAAAGGATGAAGAACATCAAGAAGGAAACTCTGTCGGACGCTCGTAAGGAAGCATCGGACGTCCTGAAGGATCGGACGCATGCTTCGGACGCTCATCAATCTCATCGGACGTCCTAAAAATTCCACAAAGCTTTGATAACTCTCTGGATGACGTTCGGACACAGAAGCTCGGACGATAAAATCCCATCGGACGTCCGAACAACAACTTGACTGATTTTCGGACGATGGGATCGGACGATGACTAAGCTGTCGGACGTCCGACAGCCCCAACGGCTAGCTGACTCTTCATCTGCCTTCTATCCGTTGGAAGCATTAATGAAGCCCATTTTTGGTTCCCTTTAAATACAAACGATTCTGAATCAGACAACAACTTTTACACACTTTGTTTACAAGATCTCAAGAGATATTTTAGCTTGAAAATAGTCTCCAAGACAAGATTTGTTCTCCAAGTGGTGTGAATTTCTTGTGAGCATTTCTCTTGTGGTTGAAAGTTTTATTAGTGTAGCTTTGTTGAGGGTTATCTGAGTGATTGTAAAACTTCTTAGCTTGACTAAGTGAGGCTTAGGGCAAGGAGGAAGTGCTCCCTCCATTGTACATCTAGTTGATCATCTTTCATCAAAGAGAAGTTGCTCAACCTAGTGATTGGTCTTCAAGTTTGAGGAAAGCTTGGTAGACAATCGGTTTGATATTCTATCTTATTCTTTTGTTTAATAAAATTCTCATTGCTTATCTATACTTGTTTTTCTAATCAACATTGCTCTCTTCTTCTAATCTACTTGGTTGATCATTACTAGAAAAGAAGGTAAATTTTTATTAAAGAAAAATTGCATAAATTTGATTAAGATTTTAATCAACCTAATTCACCCCCCTCTTTGGTTGTCTTTGGGCCTTACACCTCTGTATCGATTGGGCCTCCTTGATGATGCACCGCTCCAAGGGCTTGATGCTCAGTCATGCGCTCTAGTACATCGGTTATTGTGACGCCCCCTCTTCTCCCTAAGGCGAACCAAAGGGTATCTGCGGGACGCCTGCCCAACTCTCGCTAGGACTCAAGCAAAACATTCAAACTTATTACCAATCTAATGTCACAAGTACAATAACATAAATACAAAGATGCAGAAGCGTTCAAGTTTAACCATGGTCATCCATTATCCAACCCGTACATCGGGTGTTCAAAATACAATTTTAAACCCAAAATACCTTATGCCCAAATACTACATTCCAATTACAAAAGTACAACCCAAAACCAAGAGGTATAGTCAAAATATGATAGAAACCCTAAACAAAAGTACATCAGGAGGATTTCTCCAATACGTCTCCAAGTCCAGTCCTGTTAAAGAAAATAAATCTACAGGGTGAGCAAAACGCTCGTGAGGCCAAGAACATACATGCAAACACATTGCTCAAATAACAATCCCAATTTACAAGTCAAGCAATCATATTTTAATAATTAACAATTTATTGGAAAGATAACCAGAAACAATTCAAGGATACTGGAGCTCTCAGGAGCTATATTCCACTTGCACATTCAATAACCTCCACGAATTGACACTCCGTCAATCGGGTAGGTTTAGTCCGTAGAACTCCACTTAACCTGTCCCCTTTCACCTTACATACCCCTGTATCGGACCCGCCTGTCATTTGTTTGTGGCGATACTACTCGAGTATGCCAAGCAAGACCTCTCATTAGGTCAAGCTTATATATCTCATGGCTCGCCAAGGTTCCCGACCAAGCCCATGCCGGCTCGAGTCCAAGGTCGGCCAATGAGATCTGGGCGTCCCCATGTGCATTTGTGTGTCGAGGAGATTCGCTCCAACGACGTATGCAGCTATAGCATACTATTACATTTCATTCATTCATTCAATACATTTTAATCATTCATTCAATACATTTCAATCATTCATTTCATTCAATGCATTTCAATCCTTAAAATTTCATTTCTAATGAGAACGAGTGTGGTAAAGTACACACTCGACTCCACTTTCAAGATTTCCAATCATTAATAACAGTTAAGCACGTAACAAGTTTACATACACTTGACATACACTTGACACTCACCAAGTATTAAGTGCAAGTAAGGTCAAGGAAAGTTCAAGCGTCCACCGTGGAATCCTCTTGAAGGTCCTCGTGTGCGCCTGGGCAAATAATAGTGAATTATTATTCACGCAACCCAACTATCGATAAATAATTCGGGCACTATTATAATCTAGGAAATTTTTGTGAAAAGGAACCTTAATTACTTGTAAATCGAGATTCGAGTGGAGTTTCATAAAGTACAGGAGCATTTGGGTTTTTATCTTGGAAATCGAGGTTAGAACGTTTGCATAATGTCGAAAGAATAAAGAGTTCTTGGAAAACTCTATTTCCTTCAAAGTTGAAAATTTTCAGTTTTGATATGGATCTTTGAAAAATCGTATCTTGCTCAATACAAGTCTAAAATTGGAAAACTTTATACCGTTGGAAACCTCTTGGAAAGTACTAAGAGTTCTTAGAAGACACTTTTCCACGAATCTAAGTGAAAAGTACTCAAAGATGAGCTTGAAATCACTGGTTCAGAATGTTCAGGATTGAATTGGGCTTTGGAAATTCGGCAGAATTCACTTGTTGCAAACCAGCCCCTTGAAATTTATATCTCAATTAGAGGTGCAAGTAAGATTTAGGACAAAACAAGCGGATCGAGAATCGGAGTTTCGAGCACCGAGATATAGTAGCTCAAAGTTGGGGAAAATTCAAGACTGGAGAAGAATTTCTAGATTTGAACTTCCAACATTGGAAGTTTAGTTAGGTATCGGAACAAACTTGGATTGGTACCAAAATTGGCAGTATTTTACTCTTATATGAAGGGTATCTCTCTATCATTTTTCATAGAAAAATACCTTCGGAAAGATAGTTAACGAACCAACTAAAGTTTGGAAAAATTCTTAAGGCAATCTGCCTTTAATCCTTTTCTTTCCAAATCCAATCGTTTGGCTAAGAAAACCATCCAATCATGGTTCATATGTGAAAGGAAAGTTTAAGGAACATTCATGGTACATTTAGTAGGTGTTTAACACCAAGAATTTCATTTAGTAAGACCACAACAAGTCTCATCTCAAATCTGTCCAAAACTAGGTTTTTCCAAAACAGAGCAGTGTTCTTGTTTTGATCACAACTCAGTCGACTTAACTCGGAATTGAGCATAGTTTATGGCGTTGGAAAATACATTCATAGGGCTAAAAATTCACAGAAGAAAATGTTTTGAAATTTGGCAAACAACCAGCTCGAAATTGAGCCTCAAGTTGCTGCCTCTACAAATCATTCCAGCAGAACAGAGAAACAGGACAGCTATCTTAAAATGAATGGTTCGGCTCCTACACAGGGAATCAGAATGTGCATTTCATACCGTTGAAAGGTATGGATGTCTAGTTTCAAATTCCACCAACGGTACTCGATTTCGACGTCGGAGGACAAAGTTATGGTCGAACTGCTACCACTGGTCAGTGCATTACGGGACAGTTTTCCAGCTTGACTAGTTCACAAATAAATTCATTTGCCCAACCAAACGTTAATGTTTTCCAATGAAAATTTTTACACATCTAATACAACATATAAACATTAGATTCAAGCCATTATATCATAAAAAATTGGCCTTATCATGGCCGAACAAAGCAGGGGCAGTTTCAGAAATTTTTGTCATGGCCTCAACTTTGAGTTTCCAACAATAATATTCCATAGATCTATCATTTTAACCGCTAAACCACCATTAAATCCAACATTAAACCTCTTATCAACAACAACCCAAGAGTGGGAGTTCATAGAGCCCACTTTTCAAATTTTTCAACAATATCAAGCTATCCACTTACATGCAAGTGTTTAGAGATGCATTTCTACTACCATAAACCAAGTTTAAGGTGTTGGATTATGTTATACCTCCTTAGTGCTTTAGATCAGAAAATTTCAGTCCTCAAGAGGCTCCAAGAAACCGTGAAATGCAGCCCTTTGGTTAGCTAGATCCAACTTCCAAGTAGTTTGCTAGTTGATCTACAAGTTTGGTGAAGATTGGTTGGAGTTTTGTTGTTGATTTGGTGAAGAAATTTTTGAAACAATGGAGTTAGAGAGGGAGAGGGGCTGGCCGGCAATAGGAGAGAGAAAAGAGAGTGAGATTTGATCAAGGTTAGCTTCCAAGAGAAGATTAAAATGAGTGGTGTACATTCACTCCAAGGTCAACTCTCATTAGGGCTCGTTTGGTGCGTTTAGGGCTCGATTTTC
>NW_020864748.1:0-33398 GCF_003713205.1 Coffea eugenioides
TTAAAAAGAATCTCAAATCTTGGGAAGAGTGTTTGCCCCACGTTGAATTTGCCTACAATCGCGTTCATAGTGCTACACACTACTCACCTTTTGAGATTGTTTATGGCCGTAACCCCTTGACCCCTCTTGATTTGGTACCCTTACCTTCCTCTGAGCACACAAGCTTAGATGGGAAAAAGAAGGCTGATTTTGTGCGCAGGTTACATGAAGCCGTTTGAGTAAACATTGAGAAGCGTACTCAGCAATACCTCCAGCAAGCCAACAAGCACCGTCGTAAGATGATTTTTGCGCCTGGAGATTGGGTTTGGCTACACTTGAGGAAAGAGCGATTCCCCAAGCAGCGTTAGAGCAAATTATCCCCAAGAGGTGATGGACCCTTCCGAGTGCTCCAACGAGTCAATGACAACGCCTACAAATTGGAGCTACCTGGGGAATACAATGTCAGCGCGACCTTCAATGTCGTGGACCTGAGCCCATTTCTAGACGAGGAGGACGCTGATTTGAGGGCAAATCCTTCTCAAGAGGAGGGGACTGATGTGTGCACGGATTTCAGCCCACGTAATGACCCAGTCCGAGTTTCCTTGGGCCCAGTCACACGTGCACGGGCCAAGCTATTCAAAGAATCCCTCCAAGGCCTTGTTCGCATTGTTCAAGACCAACATGGAGTCCATAGAGATATTGAAGGCTTGGAAAGAGACAATCCAGTTACCTACACCCTGATCCAAGCCCATGAAGAATCAAGTGGGCCTCCAAGAGAGTCGGCCGAGTAGGGCCTTAGTCCTTAGTACTTGTTAGATTGGATTAATTTGTCTTAGTAGATCATTGGGCCGGCCCATCTTGACCTCAAAGATGGCCGACCTTCCTTTCCTTGTTCCCTTAGGGGACTGATGTGTGCTGTCCGAAGTATTCTGACCGTGGAGTCTCCTTTCATTGTGCCAAATTTCTGGCCGTTTCGCACCACGTTGTTGCTTCCAAACT
Organism: Coffea eugenioides; assembly: GCF_003713205.1. NCBI lineage: Eukaryota > Viridiplantae > Streptophyta > Magnoliopsida > Gentianales > Rubiaceae > Coffea > Coffea eugenioides. Next base: position 979 of record NW_020864748.1, read on the forward strand.
CTATCCGCAATGGTGTCGGTTGTTTTGGAACAAATCTGTCCATGCATGCATCGTTTGTTGCTTGACAACCTGACCGTGTTGTGTCCAAAGTCGTGTATTGTTGTTGTCGACAACCTGTCCGTGTTCAACAAGGAAACAAGGGGAAGTTCTAGTAGCCGCGGCTAGGGTTTTCCAAGTTGCGGCTAGGGCTTTCCAATTTACGGCTAGGGTTTCTTCTTGTTGTCAAATCTGTCCAAGTGTTAATTGTTTTATCCAAGTTGTTTGCGTAGCTTTCTAAACTGATTTTGTGGTTAACTTGTTGGTAACTTGCGAACCTTGAACGAAACCCGCAAGAGATCTTGGGTTTCTTCAGTTCTTGAAATTAATCTTGCAACTCTTGAAGTTCTTGAAAATTATCTTGGAAGTTCTTGTAAGAACTTGTGATTCTTGATCGTGGGTTGAGGGAAGATAGTGGACTGACCAGAGTTTGGTCTTGATTCATTCAGCCAAGTGTTTGTGCCGTTTGCTAAGAGAAAAAAAACAGAAACGGAAAAAAAAAGGGAAGAAGGGCATTCGGGGTGGCACAAGAAGGAGCAAAGGGGAGTCGAATTTTATTGCTTAAACCAGCCTTACATCGTCTCTTGTTACCCAAAACAGAAAATTGCACAAGAAAGAACTCAAAAATTCTGACCTACCTCTTCTTAAAGTTCTTGATCACCTTGAACCTTGATCACTTGTACCACCTTTTGAGGTTCTTGAAAGTCTTGACCATCTTGTTTCTTGAAAACTTGCACCTCCCTTCGAATAAAAAGTTTCTTGTACGTTCTTGCATCCATACGGGGCTTTCTTGGTTTAGGACTAAACTTCTTGGGAGCTTCTTGAGCAGCCCGTTGGGGGGATCCTTGAGTGACATTGCTCACATTATCTTGGGAGGCCATTGTCTTGAAACAAGAACCAAGGCTGCCTTGCCTTGCAGGGAGAGGGGGGAGGAGCCGAATTGCTTTGTTCCTTGAAGTGTGAAGGGGGCCGAATTTCTTGGAGAAAGTTGCGGCTGTGAGAGAGAGTTTTATATGGTAGTAGCCGACTTTGGGGAACGATTTAAGGAGAAAGGATTCTGGAAATTTTCGGTTGAGGGAGGAAAGAAACCAAATTTGTTTTGGAGAGGAATTTGGAGGTTTTTTTAAAGTTGTTCAAAGGAAGGTTTTCTAAGAAGTTTCCAAAACCAACTTGTTTTCCAAAGTCGTTTAGGGAACTAAGTACACACTTGGATAACTCGTTGTCCCACTTGGACACTCTCCTATAATAACTCCTTGGTTTTAGGAAACCACTCCTACTTTCACTCCTACACTTCAGGGAACCACTCCTACACTTTAGGAAACTAGGTTCTCTTCTTCTTTGTTCACATTAGGCGTTTTACCCTTGCTGTCCGCCACCATAATTCGTCCCAAACTACCCTTTTCTACGCCATTTTTTCCCTCCATCTCGTGTTGTAATACGTGATTACTCTTGTGAATAAGTGGTGACGAATCGTGGGACTTGAGCAACATTTCTCAACTACCTAATCCAACAGGTAAAGGTACTTGGTAAGTCTAAAAGAGTGTTTTGAGTGCTATACACGAGCGTGAGAGATACACTAAGAGAGTGAAGTGAGGACACATTGCACTATTTCTTCTTGTTACTAAGCTTTTGTAGGGCATCAAGAGAGGCATGGAGCAACAACAACCACCCACTGACTACTCTTTGATGTTCACCGCCATGAAGAACGAGCTCAGGCGAGTTAGTGATTAACAAATGGAGGAGTTGCACACTCGCTTTGATGAACTCTCCAAGAGTCTCACACGAAGCTCTCGTTCTAGATCTCACAATCGGAGGAACCGAGACAACGGGGGAGCACATAGTGAAGACTACTCAGGAAGTGAGGATGATGAACGTGCCGAGAAGCTTAGAAGGGACACATCTCCGAACGCACTAAAAGGACTTAAGATTCAAGTACCCGCGTTCAAAGGCAAGAGTGACCCGGAAGCTTACTTGGAATGGGAAGGCCGCATCGAGATGGTCTTCGACTGCTACGATTATAGTGAGGAACAAAAGGTGAAAGTTGCCACCGTTGAGTTCACCGACTACGCCCTAGTCTGGTGGGACCAAGTGAGGACCCAAAGGAGGAGAATGGGAGAACCACGAGTCCGAACTTGGCGAGAACTCAAGGCCTTGATGCGTAAGAGATTCGTTCCAAGCTATTACAACCGCGATCTCCACGTAAAACTTCAAACCCTCACTCAAGGTAACATGAGTATGGAGGATTACTACAAGGAGATCGAGATGGCCATGATGAGGGCGAACCTTCAAGAAGATAATGAAGCAACCATGGCTAGGTTTAATAGAGGGCTCAACCCAGACCTTCAAGAAGCCTTGGAGCTCTAACATTATTTGGACATGCACGACTGTGACAGCCCCACTTTCCCCTAAGGTACCAAAGGGGTCAGCGGACTGCCTGACCAGCTCTCGTCAGGACTAACGAGGCAGTTAAATACGTTCTAAAACATTCCGGAAGTTAATAGCGCGCTCAATCTATTCAAAATTGCAAAATAGCAACACGAAAATCAAAACCGTCAATGAATAGTGGGTGCCATGTCATATAACTCAGGAAAACATTTCCTAACCAAATAGGTTACATAAACAGGGTTAAACAGTGTTATACACATACGTTTGTAATTTACAAAACAAAAGGAAGAGAATTAGATCAAAATACATTTAGGGTTTTCCAACTATCGAGGAGCTTTACAAAAATATATTAAAACTAGCTCAACTCGTGCTTCAAAACATCATAGTCCCCAAAAGTGGTTCCCTGTAAGGAAAACAAAATTTAATGGAGTGAGCTTTCGCCCAATGAGGTACCATCACCCAAGTAACAAAGTTCACATAAGCACAAAGCTATTCAATCCAAACACATCCAATAAGTGAGTCAATTCGCATCACGTTTCAATAAAGATATTTAAAAGGATACGGTTGGCTCTCAAGAGCCCTTATCCCTGCTTGCCGTACTTGATCTCGCCCCGTTGACCCTCCGTCAAAGCTTAAGGAGTAACCAATACCGTAGACTCCACTTTTACCGATTCCTTCCACCTCACATACCCCTACCGGGCCCGAACTCCAATCAGTTCAGAAATGGTAATACTCGAGTATACCGGAATCAAGAGTCTCATACCCAAGGATTCCACATAAACAGTCCCCATGGCTTGTCAATTTTCTCGACCAAGCCCTTGCCAGCTCGATTCAATTGACCACCAATAGGGTTGAGCTCAGTGATAACAGTAATGGTCGTTGGAGACTCGTCCAAACGACCCCAGTTCAAGTATGTTCAGGTAGAATTCAATTAATGCAGTAAACAGTCACATCAGCCATAGAGCGCGAGAGTGATAAAGAACACCCTCGCCTCAAACAATTTCATCCATATACATAAGCATTCAAGTCATAAATTTCAAGTACAACCAAGTCATGTAGCAACAATCACGTGAGTAGTACACTCACCAAGCAAACACAGAGTGAAATCACAAATTTCTGCCCAACGAGCGCTCCGCGCCACCGGCACGTCCTAAAACATACAATAAAACACAATGAGACTCGAATACGAGTCATAAACCGAATCTACATACTACTAGAGTAAGACCAAATAGAACGTATAAGTGCAAAATCAAGGTAAGACATGTGCGGAAATGAAGTTTAGGTTGGAAAACAAAAGGCAGATTTGACGTTGCTTAGCGGAACGAACACAACTGAAGCTACACTTAGTGGATTGAGGTTCAATTTACACCGTTTCAAAGCTAAGATAAAGGGTTACAACTTTGCTGAGACCACTCAGTCTAGTTCGTAGTGTAGCTAGGTCAAAATTTCAATATACCAAACCAGAATCGCACAAACAGGTTAGCTAACCGCATTCTGGTTAAACGACCCTATCTCAGGCTACCGAAGTCCAATTGGGGAGTTTCTAGGGCCGTTAGAAAGTTAAGACACAACACTACAACTTTCCTTTTTTGGCCAAAATCAAACTCAGTACGCATCAGGGTGAACGGTAGCGGTCAGTTTGGGTGAACTGCCAACCCTGACCGCCGAACTCCTACCTAGGGCAGTCTGGGTATTTTCATCTTTTCACAGGCTCAGATTGGTATGAAATTTTACAGGCAACTATAAAACATTATTTCCTATAACTTTCATGTTTAAACCTAAGGCTAATTCGCCCTTCTTCCTATCCAAACAGTACCAGGCAGAACAAGGTTAATTGAAACCCTAATCTGGAATTTTCCGCACAAAGTGGAAATTTTCCGTAATTAGCAACAATTTACGCACTATAGCTTCATTCTAGACTATCCCAAGCCATCATCCATGGCCACACAATATTAAACATATAAAAATAGAAAAATCAAGAATAAATATAAAAATTCACCAATCTCTACCAAAAGTCACAAAATCTTACACAAAATCAACTCTATGACTAACACAAGTCATTAATTTCACATTATCCAAACCAAAGAAGGAATTCCTTAACTACTCACCTTGCAACCTCAAGTAAAGGCCCAAATTAGCACCACTTTCTTCCAAACCACTTCACAACCAACCTCACTACCACTAAACTAAGGGTTTTTATGGAGGAATTCCAAGTTTAATCGGTTGATTTGTTAGATTTGTGCAAGAAATGGAAGAAACAAGTTGAGAGCTTTCTTTTCCTTTCTTCTAGCGAGGGCGGCCAAGAAGCTTGCAAATGAGGATAATTTTGGGTCAATTTTTGATTAATTGGTAAAGTGATGAATAGTAGTCAAAGTCAAGATTAATCACAAGGTGACACTTGTCACCCTTATTTAATGCAAAGCTATCCTTTTGTCTCTCCCACACTAATCCATTTGGTAACCTCTAATTATCTCTTAACACATAGTAAATCAAATCCTGTATACAAAACTTAACCTAACTGGCCGAATTTTACCGAACTTTCCGCACTAGCGGGTCCCACGCCCGGTATTCACTCCTAAAATTTCATGAACCAACTTATACTAGAAAAATAATTGAAAAACCATATTTACTCATAAAATGATATAGAAAATTTTCCTAATAAAGAAGATATGAAAAGCGTGCAATTCAATAAAATAAAACCTAGAAAATAAGAAAATTTACGGGCTCTCACAACGACCTTCTTGAACTCGCTATTAAGGCCAAAAGGGGAAAGAAATTAAGACGAGGAGCACGTACTTTCCAATCTTCCAACTCGCCTTCATGGAGGGGCAACCAACCACGAAGAACGATCCACGAAGCTGGAAATTCGGCCACACCAACTTCGTCTAGCCGAACTCAAGGTAATGCTCCTAATCGAAATTCCTATTCTAACCCTAACAAGGTTGTCGATGCATCCAGGTCCCCCTCGAAGGCACCGCATGAGACTCCTAAGACTAGGAGTAGGGATATCAAGTGCTTCAAGTGCCAAGGGTTTGGACATATCCAATCCCAATGTCCAAACCAACGAGTCATGTTAATCACTCACAACGGTGAAATCGTGTCCGATGACGATGAATGTGAGGGAATGCCCGAGTTGCACACGAGTGATTACATAGAGGAGGACCCGGGTGAGGAAGAATGCTCTCCTACACACGGAGAAATAGGGTGCTTGGTGGCACGGGAGTGCTAACCGCCCGAGTTAAGGAGGATGAGCAACTACAACGGGATAACTTATTTTATACCCGTTGTAAAGTAAGTGATAAGATCTGCAGTCTCATCATTGACGGCGGGAGTTGCACGAATGTGGCGAGCTTGCTCATGGTTGAGAGTCTAGGCCTCCCTACCACTAGACATCCACACCCCGTACCGCCTCCAATGGCTAAGTGAAGTAGGTGAGGTACGTGTCTACAAACAGGTACGTATTCCTTTCTCTATTGGCAATTACATAGATGAGGTTGTGTGTGATGTTGTGCCTATGCATGCGACACATGTCATCCTAGGGAGACCTTGGCAATTTGACAAATCCGTCACGTTTGATGAACGAGCAAATAAATACACTCTCTTGCACAATGGAAAACGCCTGGTTCTCACACCACTCACACCTGCCCAAGTGTATGTGGACCAACTTAAGTTACAAAGAGAGTGTGAACAAGACCGCCAAAAGAGGAAACAAAAGGCGGCCGATCCTGGCAAATGCTCCACTTCTACAAGTGAGCATTCGACCAAGGGTCAAGTGAGCACACCTGGTGATACGCATGATCATTCACCCATTAAACCACCCACTAGGAAGAAAAACATGATCATTAAGGCTAAGGATGTTAGAAAGGTTATAAATTCTGATCAGCCTATACTTCTCATGATTTGCAAGCATGTGCTCTTAGATGTTGCTGAGCTCGATAAGGCATTGCCTTCGAGCATGGTTGCTCTTTTGCAGGAATTCGAGGATGTATTCCCTGATGAGATCCCTGATGGTTTACCACCCATTCGAGGGATTGAGCATCAAATAGACTGATTCCGGGAGCACCCCTACCCAACAAACCGGTTTACCGCATGGGTCCTGAGGAGACAAAAGAGCTTCAAAGGCAAGTTGATGGCCTCTTAGATAAGGGTTGGGTAAAACAGAGTTTAAATCCTTGTGTTGTGCCTATGATACTTGCCCCCAAAAAGGATGGTACTTGGCGCATGTGCACTGACTGTAGGGCTGTAAATGCTATCACTGTCAAATATCATCATCCCATTCCTAGACTTGATGATATGGTTGATGAACTCGATGGTGCTATCATTTTCACCAAAATCGATTTAAGGAGTGGCTATCATCAAATTAGGATGAAAGAAGGCGATGAGTGGAAAACGGCGTTCAAAACCAAACATGGTCTCTATGAGTGGCTAGTCATGCCTTTTGAATTGACTAATGCCCCTAGTACCTTCATGCGACTAATGAACCATGTTTGGAGAAATTTTATTGGCAAATTCGTCATTGTTTACTTTGATGACATTCTGATATACAGCTGCAGTGAACATGAGTATTTGGAGCATGTGAGACTAGTTCTTGAGACACTTCGACAGGCGCGTCTATACGCTAACCAGAAGAAGTGCACCTTTTGTACTAATGAGCTTGTGTTTTTGGGAAGTTCGCAGGGCATCAAAGTGGACGAGTCCAAGATTGAGGCCATCAAGCAATGGCCAACTCCTATATCCGTCCCTGAGGTGCGCAGCTTTCTTGGGTTAGCAGGATTCCATCAGCGTTTTGTCAAAGACTTTAGCACCATTGCCGCCCCATTAACCGCCGTGACCAAGAAGAACGACAAATTCCATTGAGGGGAAGCCCAAGAACAAGCATTTCTTACCCTCAAAAGCAAACTCACACACACACCTGTTTTAGCATTACCCAACTTCAACAAAACTTTTGAAATCGAATGTGATGCTTCTGGTGTAGGCATTGGCACCGTCCAGATGCAAGACAAAAGGCCTTGTGCCTTCTTTAGCGAGAAACTGGGAGGAGCTGCCTTAAACTATCCCACGTACGACAAGGAGTTGTGCGTACTGGTGAGGGCCTTGGAGACCTGGCAACACTATCTTCGCCCTCGGGAGTTCGTGATACACACCGATCACGAGTCGTTGAAGTATCTCAAAGGGCAACCTAAGTTAAGTAAGCGACATGCCAAATGGGTGAGCTTCATTGACACCTTCTCCTATGTCATTAAGTACAAGACTGGCAAAACAAATGTGGAAGCCGATGCCTTATCGCGTAGACATTCTTTGCTTGTCTTTCTTGATGCTAAGTTGTTAGGCTTCGAAATGATTAAGGAACTCTACACACATGATCATGACTGACGGATTTCGATTCTATATGGATAAGCTATGTGTGCCTAATTCTTCCGTTCGTGATCTTTTGGTTAGGGAGACACATAGTAGTGGTCTCATGGGACACTTTGGCATTGTTAAGACTCTAGCCATGCTACAAGAGCACTTTTACTGGCCTCATATGCGTAGAGATGTTGAACGCATGGTTGGTAGATGTGTCACTTGTCATAAGGCGAAGTCTAAAACAAATCCATACGGCCTGTATACCCCATTACCTATCCCTCACTATCCTTGGGCAGACTTGTCTATGGACTTTGCCTTAGGACTGCCTAGATCACCAAGGTGTAATGACTCCATCTTCGTCGTGGTTGATCGATTCTCTAAGATGGCTCATTTTATCCCCTGCCATAAAACTGACGATGCATCACATATTGCTAATTTATTCTTCAAAGAAATTGTCCGTCTGCATGGCATGCCTAAGACCATTGTTAGTGCTAGAGATGTAAAGTTCTTGAGTTACTTTTGGAAGACTTTGTGGGCAAAACTGGGCACTAGATTGTTATTTTCCACCACCAGTCATCCACAAAGCGATGGACAAACTGAAGTTGTCAATCGCACACTTGGTACTCTACTTCGACCCTTGATTAAAAAGAATCTCAAATCTTGGGAAGAGTGTTTGCCCCACGTTGAATTTGCCTACAATCGCGTTCATAGTGCTACACACTACTCACCTTTTGAGATTGTTTATGGCCGTAACCCCTTGACCCCTCTTGATTTGGTACCCTTACCTTCCTCTGAGCACACAAGCTTAGATGGGAAAAAGAAGGCTGATTTTGTGCGCAGGTTACATGAAGCCGTTTGAGTAAACATTGAGAAGCGTACTCAGCAATACCTCCAGCAAGCCAACAAGCACCGTCGTAAGATGATTTTTGCGCCTGGAGATTGGGTTTGGCTACACTTGAGGAAAGAGCGATTCCCCAAGCAGCGTTAGAGCAAATTATCCCCAAGAGGTGATGGACCCTTCCGAGTGCTCCAACGAGTCAATGACAACGCCTACAAATTGGAGCTACCTGGGGAATACAATGTCAGCGCGACCTTCAATGTCGTGGACCTGAGCCCATTTCTTGACGAGGAGGACGCTGATTTGAGGGCAAATCCTTCTCAAGAGGAGGGGACTGATGTGTGCACGGATTTCAGCCCACGTAATGACCCAGTCCGAGTTCCCTTGGGCCCAGTCACACGTGCACGGGCCAAGCTATTCAAAGAATCCCTCCAAGCCCTTGTTCGCATTGTTCAAGACCAACATGGAGTCCATAGAGATATTGAAGGCTTGGAAAGAGACAATCCAGTTACCTACACCCTGATCCAAGCCCATGAAGAATCAAGTGGGCCTCCAAGAGAGTCGGCCGAGTAGGGCCTTAGTCCTTAGTACTTGTTAGATTGGATTAATTTGTCTTAGTAGATCATTGGGCCGGCCCATCTTGACCTCAAAGATGGCCGACCTTCCTTTCCTTGTTCCCTTAGGGGACTGATGTGTGCTGTCCGAAGTATTCTGACCGTGGAGTCTCCTTTCATTGTGCCAAATTTCTGGCCGTTTCGCACCACGTTGTTGCTTCCAAACTCTATCCGCAATGGTGTCGGTTGTTTTGGAACAAATCTGTCCATGCATGCATCGTTTGTTGCTTGACAACCTGACCGTGTTGTGTCCAAAGTCGTGTATTGTTGTTGTCTACAACCTGTCCGTGTTCAACAAGGAAACAAGGGGAAGTTCTAGTAGCCGCGGCTAGGGTTTTCCAAGTTGCGGCTAGGGCTTTCCAATTTACGGCTAGGGTTTCTTCTTGTTGTCAAATCTGTCCAAGTGTTAATTGTTTTATCCAAGTTGTTTGCGTAGCTTTCTAAACTGATTTTGTGGTTAACTTGTTGGTAACTTGCGAACCTTGAACGAAACCCGCAAGAGATCTTGGGTTTCTTCAGTTCTTGAAATTAATCTTGCAACTCTTGAAGTTCTTGAAAATTATCTTGGAAGTTCTTGTAAGAACTTGTGATTCTTGATCGTGGGTTGAGGGAAGATAGTGGACTGACCAGAGTTTGGTCTTGATTCATTCAGCCAAGTGTTTGTGCCGTTTGCTAAGAGAAAAAAAAAAGGGGAAAAAAAAACAGAAACGGAAAAAAAAAGGGAAGAAGGGCATTCGGGGTGGCACAAGAAGGAGCAAAGGGGAGTCGAATTTTATTGCTTAAACCAGCCTTACATCGTCTCTTGTTACCCAAAACAGAAAATTGCACAAGAAAGAACTCAAAAATTCTGACCTACCTCTTCTTAAAGTTCTTGATCACCTTGAACCTTGATCACTTGTACCACCTTTTGAGGTTCTTGAAAGTCTTGACCATCTTGTTTCTTGAAAACTTGCACCTCCCTTCGAATAAAAAGTTTCTTGTACGTTCTTGCATCCATACGGGGCTTTCTTGGTTTAGGACTAAACTTCTTGGGAGCTTCTTGAGCAGCCCGTTGGGGGGATCCTTGAGTGACATTGCTCACATTATCTTGGGAGGCCATTGTCTTGAAACAAGAACCAAGGCTGCCTTGCCTTGCAGGGAGAGGGGGGAGGAGCCGAATTGCTTTGTTCCTTGAAGTGTGAAGGGGGCCGAATTTCTTGGAGAAAGTTGCGGCTGTGAGAGAGAGTTTTATATGGTAGTAGCCGACTTTGGGGAACGATTTAAGGAGAAAGGATTCTGGAAATTTTCGGTTGAGGGAGGAAAGAAACCAAATTTGTTTTGGAGAGGAATTTGGAGGTTTTTTTAAAGTTGTTCAAAGGAAGGTTTTCTAAGAAGTTTCCAAAACCAACTTGTTTTCCAAAGTCGTTTAGGGAACTAAGTACACACTTGGATAACTCGTTGTCCCACTTGGACACTCTCCTATAATAACTCCTTGGTTTTAGGAAACCACTCCTACTTTCACTCCTACACTTCAGGGAACCACTCCTACACTTTAGGAAACTAGGTTCTCTTCTTCTTTGTTCACATTAGGCGTTTTACCCTTGCTGTCCGCCACCATAATTCGTCCCAAACTACCCTTTTCTACGCCATTTTTTCCCTCCATCTCGTGTTGTAATACGTGATTACTCTTGTGAATAAGTGGTGACGAATCGTGGGACTTGAGCAACATTTCTCAACTACCTAATCCAACAGGTAAAGGTACTTGGTAAGTCTAAAAGAGTGTTTTGAGTGCTATACACGAGCGTGAGAGATACACTAAGAGAGTGAAGTGAGGACACATTGCACTATTTCTTCTTGTTACTAACCTTTTGTAGGGCATCAAGAGAGGCATGGAGCAACAACAACCACCCACTGACTACTCTTTGATGTTCACCGCCATGAAGAACGAGCTCAGGCGAGTTAGTGATTAACAAATGGAGGAGTTGCACACTCGCTTTGATGAACTCTCCAAGAGTCTCACACGAAGCTCTCGTTCTAGATCTCACAATCGGAGGAACCGAGACAACGGGGGAGCACATAGTGAAGACTACTCAGGAAGTGAGGATGATGAACGTGCCGAGAAGCCTAGAAGGGACACATCTCCGAACGCACTAAAAGGACTTAAGATTCAAGTACCCGCGTTCAAAGGCAAGAGTGACCCGGAAGCTTACTTGGAATGGGAAGGCCGCATCGAGATGGTCTTCGACTGCTACGATTATAGTGAGGAACAAAAGGTGAAAGTTGCCACCGTTGAGTTCACCGACTACGCCCTAGTCTGGTGGGACCAAGTGAGGACCCAAAGGAGGAGAATGGGAGAACCACGAGTCCGAACTTGGCGAGAACTCAAGGCCTTGATGCGTAAGAGATTCGTTCCAAGCTATTACAACCGCGATCTCCACGTAAAACTTCAAACCCTCACTCAAGGTAATATGAGTATGGAGGATTACTACAAGGAGATCGAGATGGCCATGATGAGGGCGAACCTTCAAGAAGATAATGAAGCAACCATGGCTAGGTTTAATAGAGGGCTCAACCCAGACCTTCAAGAAGCCTTGGAGCTCTAACATTATTTGGACATGCACGACTGTGACAGCCCCACTTTCCCCTAAGGTACCAAAGGGGTCAGCGGACTGCCTGACCAGCTCTCGTCAGGACTAACGAGACAGTTAAATACGTTCTAAAACATTCCGGAAGTTAATAGCGCGCTCAATCTATTCAAAATTGCAAAATAGCAACACGAAAATCAAAACCGTCAATGAATAGTGGGTGCCATGTCATATAACTCAGGAAAACATTTCCTAACCAAATAGGTTACATAAACAGGGTTAAACAGCGTTATACACATACGTTTGTAATTTACAAAACAAAAGGAAGAGAATTAGATCAAAATACATTTAGGGTTTTCCAACTATCGAGGAGCTTTACAAAAATATATTAAAACTAGCTCAACTCGTGCTTCAAAACATCATAGTCCCCAAAAGTGGTTCCCTGTAAGGAAAACAAAATTTAATGGAGTGAGCTTTCGCCCAATGAGGTACCATCACCCAAGTAACAAAGTTCACATAAGCACAAAGCTATTCAATCCAAACACATCCAATAAGTGAGTCAATTCGCATCACGTTTCAATAAAGATATTTAAAAGGATACGGTCGGCTCTCAAGAGCCCTTATCCCTGCTTGCCGTACTTGATCTCGCCCCGTTGACCCTCCGTCAAAGCTTAAGGAGTAACCAATACCGTAGACTCCACTTTTACCGATTCCTTCCACCTCACATACCCCTACCGGGCCCGAACTCCAATCAGTTCAGAAATGGTAATACTCGAGTATACCGGAATCAAGAGTCTCATATCCAAGGATTCCACATAAACAGTCCCCATGGCTTGTCAATTTTCTCGACCAAGCCCTTGCCAGCTCGATTCAATTGACCACCAATAGGGTTGAGCTCAGTGATAATAGTAATGGTCGTTGGAGACTCGTCCAAACGACCCCAGTTCAAGTATGTTCAGGTAGAATTCAATTAATGCAGTAAACAGTCACATCAGCCATAGAGCGCGAGAGTGATAAAGAACACCCTCGCCTCAAACAATTTCATCCATATACATAAGCATTCAAGTCATAAATTTCAAGTACAACCAAGTCATGTAGCAACAATCACGTGAGTAGTACACTCACCAAGCAAACACAGAGTGAAATCACAAATTTCTGCCCAACGAGCGCTCCGCGCCACCGGCACGTCCTAAAACATACAATAAAACACAATGAGACTCGAATACGAGTCATAAACCGAATCTACATACTACTAGAGTAAGACCAAATAGAACGTATAAGTGCAAAATCAAGGTAAGACATGTGCGGAAATGAAGTTTAGGTTGGAAAACAAAAGGCAGATTTGACGTTGCTTAGCGGAACGAACACAACTGAAGCTACACTTAGTGGATTGAGGTTCAATTTACACCGTTTCAAAGCTAAGATAAAGGGTTACAACTTTGCTGAGACCACTCAGTCTAGTTCGTAGTGTAGCTAGGTCAAAATTTCAATATACCAAACCAGAATCGCACAAACAGGTTAGCTAACCGCATTCTGGTTAAACGACCCTATCTCAGGCTACCGAAGTCCAATTGGGGAGTTTCTAGGGCCGTTAGAAAGTTAAGACACAACACTACAACTTTCTTTTTTGGCCAAAATCAAACTCAGTACGCATCAGGGTGAACGGTAGCGGTCAGTTTGGGTGAACTGCCAACCCTGACCGCCGAACTCCTACCTAGGGCAGTCTGGGTATTTTCATCTTTTCACAGGCTCAGATTGGTATGAAATTTTACAGGCAACTATAAAACATTATTTCCTATAACTTTCATGTTTAAACCTAAGGCTAATTCGCCCTTCTTCCTATCCAAACAGTACCAGGCAGAACAAGGTTAATTGAAACCCTAATCTGGAATTTTCCGCACAAAGTGGAAATTTTCCGTAATTAGCAACAATTTACGCACTATAGCTTCATTCTAGACTATCCCAAGCCATCATCCATGGCCACACAATATTAAACATATAAAAATAGAAAAATCAAGAATAAATATAAAAATTCACCAATCTCTACCAAAAGTCACAAAATCTTACACAAAATCAACTCTATGACTAACACAAGTCATTAATTTCACATTATCCAAACCAAAGAAGGAATTCCTTAACTACTCACCTTGCAACCTCAAGTAAAGGCCCAAATTAGCACCACTTTCTTCCAAACCACTTCACAACCAACCTCACTACCACTAAACTAAGGGTTTTTATGGAGGAATTCCAAGTTTAATCGGTTGATTTGTTAGATTTGTGCAAGAAATGGAAGAAACAAGTTGAGAGCTTTCTTTTCCTTTCTTCTAGCGAGGGCGGCCAAGAAGCTTGCAAATGAGGATAATTTTGGGTCAATTTTTGATTAATTGGTAAAGTGATGAATAGTAGTCAAAGTCAAGATTAATCACAAGGTGACACTTGTCACCCTTATTTAATGCAAAGCTATCCTTTTGTCTCTCCCACACTAATCCATTTGGTAACCTCTAATTATCTCTTAACACATAGTAAATCAAATCCTGTATACAAAACTTAACCTAACTGGCCGAATTTTACCGAACTTTCCGCACTAGCGGGTCCCACGCCCGGTATTCACTCCTAAAATTTCATGAACCAACTTATACTAGAAAAATAATTGAAAAACCATATTTACTCATAAAATGATATAGAAAATTTTCCTAATAAAGAAGATATTAAAAGCGTGGAATTCAATAAAATAAAACCTAGAAAATAAGAAAATTTACGGGCTCTCACAACGACTTTCTTGAACTCGCTATTAAGGCCAAAAGGGGAAAGAAATTAAGACGAGGTGCACGTACTTTCCAATCTTCCAACTCGCCTTCATGGAGGGGCAACCAACCACGAAGAACGATCCACGAAGCTGGAAATTCGGCCACACCAACTTCGTCTAGCCGAACTCAAGGTAATGCTCCTAATCGAAATTCCTATTCTAACCCTAACAAGGTTGTCGATGCATCCAGGTCCCCCTCGAAGGCACCGCATGAGACTCCTAAGACTAGGAGTAGGGATATCAAGTGCTTCAAGTGCCAAGGGTTTGGACATATCCAATCCCAATGTCCAAACCAACGAGTCATGTTAATCACTCACAACGGTGAAATCGTGTCCGATGACGATGAATGTGAGGGAATGCCCGAGTTGCACACGAGTGATTACATAGAGGAGGACCCGGGTGAGGAAGAATGCTCTCCTACACACGGAGAAATAGGGTGCTTGGTGGCACGGGAGTGCTAACCGCCCGAGTTAAGGAGGATGAGCAACTACAACGGGATAACTTATTTTATACCCGTTGTAAAGTAAGTGATAAGATCTGCAGTCTCATCATTGACGGCGGGAGTTGCACGAATGTGGCGAGCTTGCTCATGGTTGAGAGTCTAGGCCTCCCTACCACTAGACATCCACACCCCGTACCGCCTCCAATGGCTAAGTGAAGTAGGTGAGGTACGTGTCTACAAACAGGTACGTATTCCTTTCTCTATTGGCAATTACATAGATGAGGTTGTGTGTGATGTTGTGCCTATGCATGCGACACATGTCATCCTAGGGAGACCTTGGCAATTTGACAAATCCGTCACGTTTGATGAACGAGCAAATAAATACACTCTCTTGCACAATGGAAAACGCCTGGTTCTCACACCACTCACACCTGCCCAAGTGTATGTGGACCAACTTAAGTTACAAAGAGAGTGTGAACAAGACCGCCAAAAGAGGAAACAAAAGGCGGCCGATCCTGGCAAATGCTCCACTTCTACAAGTGAGCATTCGACCAAGGGTCAAGTGAGCACACCTGGTGATACGCATGATCATTCACCCATTAAACCACCCACTAGGAAGAAAAACATGATCATTAAGGCTAAGGATGTTAGAAAGGTTATAAATTCTGATCAGCCTATACTTCTCATGATTTGCAAGCATGTGCTCTTAGATGTTGCTGAGCTCGATAAGGCATTGCCTTCGAGCATGGTTGCTCTTTTGCAGGAATTCGAGGATGTATTCCCTGATGAGATCCCTGATGGTTTACCACCCATTCGAGGGATTGAGCATCAAATAGACTGATTCCGGGAGCACCCCTACCCAACAAACCGGTTTACCGCATGGGTCCTGAGGAGACAAAAGAGCTTCAAAGGCAAGTTGATGGCCTCTTAGATAAGGGTTGGGTAAAACAGAGTTTAAATCCTTGTGTTGTGCCTATGATACTTGCCCCCAAAAAGGATGGTACTTGGCGCATGTGCACTGACTGTAGGGCTGTAAATGCTATCACTGTCAAATATCATCATCCCATTCCTAGACTTGATGATATGGTTGATGAACTCGATGGTGCTATCATTTTCACCAAAATCGATTTAAGGAGTGGCTATCATCAAATTAGGATGAAAGAAGGCGATGAGTGGAAAACGGCGTTCAAAACCAAACATGGTCTCTATGAGTGGCTAGTCATGCCTTTTGAATTGACTAATGCCCCTATTACCTTCATGCGACTAATGAACCATGTTTGGAGAAATTTTATTGGCAAATTCGTCATTGTTTACTTTGATGACATTCTGATATACAGCTGCAGTGAACATGAGTGTTTGGAGCATGTGAGACTAGTTCTTGAGACACTTCGACAGGCGCGTCTATACGCTAACCAGAAGAAGTGCACCTTTTGTACTAATGAGCTTGTGTTTTTTGGAAGTTCGCAGGGCATCAAAGTGGACGAGTCCAAGATTGAGTCCATCAAGCAATGGCCAACTCCTATATCCGTCCCTGAGGTGCGCAGCTTTCTTGGGTTAGCAGGATTCCATCAGCGTTTTGTCAAAGACTTTAGCACCATTGCCGCCCCATTAACCGCCGTGACCAAGAAGAACGACAAATTCCATTGAGGGGAAGCCCAAGAACAAGCATTTCTTACCCTCAAAAGCAAACTCACACACACACCTGTTTTAGCATTACCCAACTTCAACAAAACTTTTGAAATCGAATGTGATGCTTCTGGTGTAGGCATTGGCACCGTCCAGATGCAAGACAAAAGGCCTTGTGCCTTCTTTAGCGAGAAACTGGGAGGAGCTGCCTTAAACTATCCCACGTACGACAAGGAGTTGTGCGTACTGGTGAGGGCCTTGGAGACCTGGCAACACTATCTTCGCCCTCGGGAGTTCGTGATACACACCGATCACGAGTCGTTGAAGTATCTCAAAGGGCAACCTAAGTTAAGTAAGCGACATGCCAAATGGGTGAGCTTCATTGACACCTTCTCCTATGTCATTAAGTACAAGACTGGCAAAACAAATGTGGAAGCCGATGCCTTATCGCGTAGACATTCTTTGCTTGTCTTTCTTGATGCTAAGTTGTTAGGCTTCGAAATGATTAAGGAACTCTACACACATGATCATGACTGACGGATTTCGATTCTATATGGATAAGCTATGTGTGCCTAATTCTTCCGTTCGTGATCTTTTGGTTAGGGAGACACATAGTAGTGGTCTCATGGGACACTTTGGCATTGTTAAGACTCTAGCCATGCTACAAGAGCACTTTTACTGGCCTCATATGCGTAGAGATGTTGAACGCATGGTTGGTAGATGTGTCACTTGTCATAAGGCGAAGTCTAAAACAAATCCATACGGCCTGTATACCCCATTACCTATCCCTCACTATCCTTGGGCAGACTTGTCTATGGACTTTGCCTTAGGACTGCCTAGATCACCAAGGTGTAATGACTCCATCTTCGTCGTGGTTGATCGATTCTCTAAGATGGCTCATTTTATCCCCTGCCATAAAACTGACGATGCATCACATATTGCTAATTTATTCTTCAAAGAAATTGTCCGTCTGCATGGCATGCCTAAGACCATTGTTAGTGCTAGAGATGTAAAGTTCTTGAGTTACTTTTGGAAGACTTTGTGGGCAAAACTGGGCACTAGATTGTTATTTTCCACCACCAGTCATCCACAAAGCGATGGACAAACTGAAGTTGTCAATCGCACACTTGGTACTCTACTTCGACCCTTGATTAAAAAGAATCTCAAATCTTGGGAAGAGTGTTTGCCCCACGTTGAATTTGCCTACAATCGCGTTCATAGTGCTACACACTACTCACCTTTTGAGATTGTTTATGGCCGTAACCCCTTGACCCCTCTTGATTTGGTACCCTTACCTTCCTCTGAGCACACAAGCTTAGATGGGAAAAAGAAGGCTGATTTTGTGCGCAGGTTACATGAAGCCGTTTGAGTAAACATTGAGAAGCGTACTCAGCAATACCTCCAGCAAGCCAACAAGCACCGTCGTAAGATGATTTTTGCGCCTGGAGATTGGGTTTGGCTACACTTGAGGAAAGAGCGATTCCCCAAGCAACGTTAGAGCAAATTATCCCCAAGAGGTGATGGACCCTTCCGAGTGCTCCAACGAGTCAATGACAACGCCTACAAATTGGAGCTACCTGGGGAATACAATGTCAGCGCGACCTTCAATGTCGTGGACCTGAGCCCATTTCTTGACGAGGAGGACGCTGATTTGAGGGCAAATCCTTCTCAAGAGGAGGGGACTGATGTGTGCACGGATTTCAGCCCACGTAATGACCCAGTCCGAGTTCCCTTGGGCCCAGTCACACGTGCACGGGCCAAGCTATTCAAAGAATCCCTCCAAGCCCTTGTTAGCATTGTTCAAGACCAACATGGAGTCCATAGAGATATTGAAGGCTTGGAAAGAGACAATCCAGTTACCTACACCCTGATCCAAACCCATGAAGAATCAAGTGGGCCTCCAAGAGAGTCGGCCGAGTAGGGCCTTAGTCCTTAGTACTTGTTAGATTGGATTAATTTGTCTTAGTAGATCATTGGGCCGGCCCATCTTGACCTCAAAGATGGCCGACCTTCCTTTCCTTGTTCCCTTAGGGGACTGATGTGTGCTGTCCGAAGTATTCTGACCGTGGAGTCTCCTTTCATTGTGCCAAATTTCTGGCCGTTTCGCACCACGTTGTTGCTTCCAAACTCTATCCGCAATGGTGTCGGTTGTTTTGGAACAAATCTGTCCATGCATGCATCGTTTGTTGCTTGACAACCTGACCGTGTTGTGTCCAAAGTCGTGTATTGTTGTTGTCTACAACCTGTCCGTGTTCAACAAGGAAACAAGGGGAAGTTCTAGTAGCCGCGGCTAGGGTTTTCCAAGTTGCGGCTAGGGCTTTCCAATTTACGGCTAGGGTTTCTTCTTGTTGTCAAATCTGTCCAAGTGTTAATTGTTTTATCCAAGTTGTTTGCGTAGCTTTCTAAACTGATTTTGTGGTTAACTTGTTGGTAACTTGCGAACCTTGAACGAAACCCGCAAGAGATCTAGGGTTTCTTCAGTTATTGAAATTAATCTTGCAACTCTTGAAGTTCTTGAAAATTATCTTGGAAGTTCTTGTAAGAACTTGTGATTCTTGATCGTGGGTTGAGGGAAGATAGTGGACTGACCAGAGTTTGGTCTTGATTCATTCAGCCAAGTGTTTGTGTCGTTTGCTAAGAGAAAAAAAAAAGGGGAAAAAAAAACAGAAACGGAAAAAAAAAGGGAAGAAGGGCATTCGGGGTGGCACAAGAAGGAGCAAAGGGGAGTCGAATTTTATTGCTTAAACCAGCCTTACATCATCTCTTGTTACCCAAAACAGAAAATTGCACAAGAAAGAACTCAAAAATTCTGACCTACCTCTTCTTAAAGTTCTTGATCACCTTGAACCTTGATCACTTGTACCACCTTTTGAGGTTCTTGAAAGTCTTGACCATCTTGTTTCTTGAAAACTTGCACCTCCCTTCGAATAAAAAGTTTCTTGTACGTTCTTGCATCCATACGGGGCTTTCTTGGTTTAGGACTAAACTTCTTGGGAGCTTCTTGAGCAGCCCGTTGGGGGGATCCTTGAGTGACATTGCTCACATTATCTTGGGAGGCCATTGTCTTGAAACAAGAACCAAGGCTGCCTTGCCTTGCAGGGAGAGGGGGGAGGAGCCGAATTGCTTTGTTCCTTGAAGTGTGAAGGGGGCCGAATTTCTTGGAGAAAGTTGCGGCTGTGAGAGAGAGTTTTATATGGTAGTAGCCGACTTTGGGGAACGATTTAAGGAGAAAGGATTCTGGAAATTTTCGGTTGAGGGAGGAAAGAAACCAAATTTGTTTTGGAGAGGAATTTGGAGGTTTTTTTAAAGTTGTTCAAAGGAAGGTTTTCTAAGAAGTTTCCAAAACCAACTTGTTTTCCAAAGTCGTTTAGGGAACTAAGTACACACTTGGATAACTCGTTGTCCCACTTGGACACTCTCCTATAATAACTCCTTGGTTTTAGGAAACCACTCCTACTTTCACTCCTACACTTCAGGGAACCACTCCTACACTTTAGGAAACTAGGTTCTCTTCTTCTTTGTTCACATTAGGCGTTTTACCCTTGCTGTCCGCCACCATAATTCGTCCCAAACTACCCTTTTCTACGCCATTTTTTCCCTCCATCTCGTGTTGTAATACGTGATTACTCTTGTGAATAAGTGGTGACGAATCGTGGGACTTGAGCAACATTTCTCAACTACCTAATCCAACAGGTAAAGGTACTTGGTAAGTCTAAAAGAGTGTTTTGAGTGCTATACACGAGCGTGAGAGATACACTAAGAGAGTGAAGTGAGGACACATTGCACTATTTCTTCTTGTTACTAACCTTTTGTAGGGCATCAAGAGAGGCATGGAGCAACAACAACCACCCACTGACTACTCTTTGATGTTCACCGCCATGAAGAACGAGCTCAGGCGAGTTAGTGATTAACAAATGGAGGAGTTGCACACTCGCTTTGATGAACTCTCCAAGAGTCTCACACGAAGCTCTCGTTCTAGATCTCACAATCGGAGGAACCGAGACAACGGGGGAGCACATAGTGAAGACTACTCAGGAAGTGAGGATGATGAACGTGCCGAGAAGCCTAGAAGGGACACATCTCCGAACGCACTAAAAGGACTTAAGATTCAAGTACCCGCGTTCAAAGGCAAGAGTGACCCGGAAGCTTACTTGGAATGGGAAGGCCGCATCGAGATGGTCTTCGACTGCTACGATAATAGTGAGGAACAAAAGGTGAAAGTTGCCACCGTTGAGTTCACCGACTACGCCCTAGTCTGGTGGGACCAAGTGAGGACCCAAAGGAGGAGAATGGGAGAACCACGAGTCCGAACTTGGCGAGAACTCAAGGCCTTGATGCGTAAGAGATTCGTTCCAAGCTATTACAACCGCGATCTCCACGTAAAACTTCAAACCCTCACTCAAGGTAATATGAGTATGGAGGATTACTACAAGGAGATCGAGATGGCCATGATGAGGGCGAACCTTCAAGAAGATAATGAAGCAACCATGGCTAGGTTTAATAGAGGGCTCAACCCAGACCTTCAAGAAGCCTTGGAGCTCTAACATTATTTGGACATGCACGACTGTGACAGCCCCACTTTCCCCTAAGGTACCAAAGGGGTCAGCGGACTGCCTGACCAGCTCTCGTCAGGACTAACGAGACAGTTAAATACGTTCTAAAACATTCCGGAAGTTAATAGCGCGCTCAATCTATTCAAAATTGCAAAATAGCAACACGAAAATCAAAACCGTCAATGAATAGTGGGTGCCATGTCATATAACTCAGGAAAACATTTCCTAACCAAATAGGTTACATAAACAGGGTTAAACAGCGTTATACACATACGTTTGTAATTTACAAAACAAAAGGAAGAGAATTAGATCAAAATACATTTAGGGTTTTCCAACTATCGAGGAGCTTTACAAAAATATATTAAAACTAGCTCAACTCGTGCTTCAAAACATCATAGTCCCCAAAAGTGGTTCCCTGTAAGGAAAACAAAATTTAATGGAGTGAGCTTTCGCCCAATGAGGTACCATCACCTAAGTAACAAAGTTCACATAAGCACAAAGCTATTCAATCCAAACACATCCAATAAGTGAGTCAATTCGCATCACGTTTCAATAAAGATATTTAAAAGGATACGGTCGGCTCTCAAGAGCCCTTATCCCTGCTTGCCGTACTTGATCTCGCCCCGTTGACCCTCCGTCAAAGCTTAAGGAGTAACCAATACCGTAGACTCCACTTTTACCGATTCCTTCCACCTCACATACCCCTACCGGGCCCGAACTCCAATCAGTTCAGAAATGGTAATACTCGAGTATACCGGAATCAAGAGTCTCATATCCAAGGATTCCACATAAACAGTCCCCATGGCTTGTCAATTTTCTCGACCAAGCCCTTGCCAGCTCGATTCAATTGACCACCAATAGGGTTGAGCTCAGTGATAATAGTAATGGTCGTTGGAGACTCGTCCAAACGACCCCAGTTCAAGTATGTTCAGGTAGAATTCAATTAATGCAGTAAACAGTCACATCAGCCATAGAGCGCGAGAGTGATAAAGAACACCCTCGCCTCAAACAATTTCATCCATATACATAAGCATTCAAGTCATAAATTTCAAGTACAACCAAGTCATGTAGCAACAATCACGTGAGTAGTACACTCACCAAGCAAACACAGAGTGAAATCACAAATTTCTGCCCAACGAGCGCTCCGCGCCACCGGCACGTCCTAAAACATACAATAAAACACAATGAGACTCGAATACGAGTCATAAACCGAATCTACATACTACTAGAGTAAGACCAAATAGAACGTATAAGTGCAAAATCAAGGTAAGACATGTGCGGAAATGAAGTTTAGGTTGGAAAACAAAAGGCAGATTTGACGTTGCTTAGCGGAACGAACACAACTGAAGCTACACTTAGTGGATTGAGGTTCAATTTACACCGTTTCAAAGCTAAGATAAAGGGTTACAACTTTGCTGAGACCACTCAGTCTAGTTCGTAGTGTAGCTAGGTCAAAATTTCAATATACCAAACCAGAATCGCACAAACAGGTTAGCTAACCGCATTCTGGTTAAACGACCCTATCTCAGGCTACCGAAGTCCAATTGGGGAGTTTCTAGGGCCGTTAGAAAGTTAAGACACAACACTACAACTTTCTTTTTTGGCCAAAATCAAACTCAGTACGCATCAGGGTGAACGGTAGCGGTCAGTTTGGGTGAACTGCCAACCCTGACCGCCGAACTCCTACCTAGGGCAGTCTGGGTATTTTCATCTTTTCACAGGCTCAGATTGGTATGAAATTTTACAGGCAACTATAAAACATTATTTCCTATAACTTTCATGTTTAAACCTAAGGCTAATTCGCCCTTCTTCCTATCCAAACAGTACCAGGCAGAACAAGGTTAATTGAAACCCTAATCTGGAATTTTCCGCACAAAGTGGAAATTTTCCGTAATTAGCAACAATTTACGCACTATAGCTTCATTCTAGACTATCCCAAGCCATCATCCATGGCCACACAATATTAAACATATAAAAATAGAAAAATCAAGAATAAATATAAAAATTCACCAATCTCTACCAAAAGTCACAAAATCTTACACAAAATCAACTCTATGACTAACACAAGTCATTAATTTCACATTATCCAAACCAAAGAAGGAATTCCTTAACTACTCACCTTGCAACCTCAAGTAAAGGCCCAAATTAGCACCACTTTCTTCCAAACCACTTCACAACCAACCTCACTACCACTAAACTAAGGGTTTTTATGGAGGAATTCCAAGTTTAATCGGTTGATTTGTTAGATTTGTGCAAGAAATGGAAGAAACAAGTTGAGAGCTTTCTTTTCCTTTCTTCTAGCGAGGGCGGCCAAGAAGCTTGCAAATGAGGATAATTTTGGGTCAATTTTTGATTAATTGGTAAAGTGATGAATAGTAGTCAAAGTCAAGATTAATCACAAGGTGACACTTGTCACCCTTATTTAATGCAAAGCTATCCTTTTGTCTCTCCCACACTAATCCATTTGGTAACCTCTAATTATCTCTTAACACATAGTAAATCAAATCCTGTATACAAAACTTAACCTAACTGGCCGAATTTTACCGAACTTTCCGCACTAGCGGGTCCCACGCCCGGTATTCACTCCTAAAATTTCATGAACCAACTTATACTAGAAAAATAATTGAAAAACCATATTTACTCATAAAATGATATAGAAAATTTTCCTAATAAAGAAGATATTAAAAGCGTGGAATTCAATAAAATAAAACCTAGAAAATAAGAAAATTTACGGGCTCTCACAACGACTTTCTTGAACTCGCTATTAAGGCCAAAAGGGGAAAGAAATTAAGACGAGGTGCACGTACTTTCCAATCTTCCAACTCGCCTTCATGGAGGGGCAACCAACCACGAAGAACGATCCACGAAGCTGGAAATTCGGCCACACCAACTTCGTCTAGCCGAACTCAAGGTAATGCTCCTAATCGAAATTCCTATTCTAACCCTAACAAGGTTGTCGATGCATCCAGGTCCCCCTCGAAGGCACCGCATGAGACTCCTAAGACTAGGAGTAGGGATATCAAGTGCTTCAAGTGCCAAGGGTTTGGACATATCCAATCCCAATGTCCAAACCAACGAGTCATGTTAATCACTCACAACGGTGAAATCGTGTCCGATGACGATGAATGTGAGGGAATGCCCGAGTTGCACACGAGTGATTACATAGAGGAGGACCCGGGTGAGGAAGAATGCTCTCCTACACACGGAGAAATAGGGTGCTTGGTGGCACGGCGAGTGCTAACCGCCCGAGTTAAGGAGGATGAGCAACTACAACGGGATAACTTATTTTATACCCGTTGTAAAGTAAGTGATAAGATCTGCAGTCTCATCATTGACGGCGGGAGTTGCACGAATGTGGCGAGCTTGCTCATGGTTGAGAGTCTAGGCCTCCCTACCACTAGACATCCACACCCCGTACCGCCTCCAATGGCTAAGTGAAGTAGGTGAGGTACGTGTCTACAAACAGGTACGTATTCCTTTCTCTATTGGCAATTACATAGATGAGGTTGTGTGTGATGTTGTGCCTATGCATGCGACACATGTCATCCTAGGGAGACCTTGGCAATTTGACAAATCCGTCACGTTTGATGAACGAGCAAATAAATACACTCTCTTGCACAATGGAAAACGCCTGGTTCTCACACCACTCACACCTGCCCAAGTGTATGTGGACCAACTTAAGTTACAAAGAGAGTGTGAACAAGACCGCCAAAAGAGGAAACAAAAGGCGGCCGATCCTGGCAAATGCTCCACTTCTACAAGTGAGCATTCGACCAAGGGTCAAGTGAGCACACCTGGTGATACGCATGATCATTCACCCATTAAACCACCCACTAGGAAGAAAAACATGATCATTAAGGCTAAGGATGTTAGAAAGGTTATAAATTCTGATTAGCCTATACTTCTCATGATTTGCAAGCATGTGCTCTTAGATGTTGCTGAGCTCGATAAGGCATTGCCTTCGAGCATGGTTGCTCTTTTGCAGGAATTCGAGGATGTATTCCCTGATGAGATCCCTGATGGTTTACCACCCATTCGAGGGATTGAGCATCAAATAGACTGATTCCGGGAGCACCCCTACCCAACAAACCGGTTTACCGCATGGGTCCTGAGGAGACAAAAGAGCTTCAAAGGCAAGTTGATGGCCTCTTAGATAAGGGTTGGGTAAAACAGAGTTTAAATCCTTGTGTTGTGCCTATGATACTTGCCCCCAAAAAGGATGGTACTTGGCGCATGTGCACTGACTGTAGGGCTGTAAATGCTATCACTGTCAAATATCATCATCCCATTCCTAGACTTGATGATATGGTTGATGAACTCGATGGTGCTATCATTTTCACCAAAATCGATTTAAGGAGTGGCTATCATCAAATTAGGATGAAAGAAGGCGATGAGTGGAAAATGGCGTTCAAAACCAAACATGGTCTCTATGAGTGGCTAGTCATGCCTTTTGAATTGACTAATGCCCCTAGTACCTTCATGCGACTAATGAACCATGTTTGGAGAAATTTTATTGGCAAATTCGTCATTGTTTACTTTGATGACATTCTGATATACAGCTGTAGTGAACATGAGTATTTGGAGCATGTGAGACTAGTTCTTGAGACACTTCGACAGGCGCGTCTATACGCTAACCAGAAGAAGTGCACCTTTTGTACTAATGAGCTTGTGTTTTTGGGAAGTTCGCAGGGCATCAAAGTGGACGAGTCCAAGATTGAGGCCATCAAGCAATGGCCAACTCCTATATCCGTCCCTGAGGTGCGCAGCTTTCTTGGGTTAGCAGGATTCCATCAGCGTTTTGTCAAAGACTTTAGCACCATTGCCGCCCCATTAACCGCCGTGACCAAGAAGAACGACAAATTCCATTGAGGGGAAGCCCAAGAACAAGCATTTCTTACCCTCAAAAGCAAACTCACACACACACCTGTTTTAGCATTACCCAACTTCAACAAAACTTTTGAAATCGAATGTGATGCTTCTGGTGTAGGCATTGGCACCGTCCAGATGCAAGACAAAAGGCCTTGTGCCTTCTTTAGCGAGAAACTGGGAGGAGCTGCCTTAAACTATCCCACGTACGACAAGGAGTTGTGCGTACTGGTGAGGGCCTTGGAGACCTGGCAACACTATCTTCGCCCTCGGGAGTTCGTGATACACACCGATCACGAGTCGTTGAAGTATCTCAAAGGGCAACCTAAGTTAAGTAAGCGACATGCCAAATGGGTGAGCTTCATTGACACCTTCTCCTATGTCATTAAGTACAAGACTGGCAAAACAAATGTGGAAGCCGATGCCTTATCGCGTAGACATTCTTTGCTTGTCTTTCTTGATGCTAAGTTGTTAGGCTTCGAAATGATTAAGGAACTCTACACACATGATCATGACTGACGGATTTCGATTCTATATGGATAAGCTATGTGTGCCTAATTCTTCCGTTCGTGATCTTTTGGTTAGGGAGACACATAGTAGTGGTCTCATGGGACACTTTGGCATTGTTAAGACTCTAGCCATGCTACAAGAGCACTTTTACTGGCCTCATATGCGTAGAGATGTTGAACGCATGGTTGGTAGATGTGTCACTTGTCATAAGGCGAAGTCTAAAACAAATCCATACGGCCTGTATACCCCATTACCTATCCCTCACTATCCTTGGGCAGACTTGTCTATGGACTTTGCCTTAGGACTGCCTAGATCACCAAGGTGTAATGACTCCATCTTCGTCGTGGTTGATCGATTCTCTAAGATGGCTCATTTTATCCCCTGCCATAAAACTGACGATGCATCACATATTGCTAATTTATTCTTCAAAGAAATTGTCCGTCTGCATGGCATGCCTAAGACCATTGTTAGTGCTAGAGATGTAAAGTTCTTGAGTTACTTTTGGAAGACTTTGTGGGCAAAACTGGGCACTAGATTGTTATTTTCCACCACCAGTCATCCACAAAGCGATGGACAAACTGAAGTTGTCAATCGCACACTTGGTACTCTACTTCGACCCTTGATTAAAAAGAATCTCAAATCTTGGGAAGAGTGTTTGCCCCACGTTGAATTTGCCTACAATCGCGTTCATAGTGCTACACACTACTCACCTTTTGAGATTGTTTATGGCCGTAACCCCTTGACCCCTCTTGATTTGGTACCCTTACCTTCCTCTGAGCACACAAGCTTAGATGGGAAAAAGAAGGCTGATTTTGTGCGCAGGTTACATGAAGCCGTTTGAGTAAACATTGAGAAGCGTACTCAGCAATACCTCCAGCAAGCCAACAAGCACCGTCGTAAGATGATTTTTGCGCCTGGAGATTGGGTTTGGCTACACTTGAGGAAAGAGCGATTCCCCAAGCAGCGTTAGAGCAAATTATCCCCAAGAGGTGATGGACCCTTCCGAGTGCTCCAACGAGTCAATGACAACGCCTACAAATTGGAGCTACCTGGGGAATACAATGTCAGCGCGACCTTCAATGTCGTGGACCTGAGCCCATTTCTTGACGAGGAGGATGCTGATTTGAGGGCAAATCCTTCTCAAGAGGAGGGGACTGATGTGTGCACGGATTTCAGCCCACGTAATGACCCAGTCCGAGTTCCCTTGGGCCCAGTCACACGTGCACGGGCCAAGCTATTCAAAGAATCCCTCCAAGCCCTTGTTCGCATTGTTCAAGACCAACATGGAGTCCATAGAGATATTGAAGGCTTGGAAAGAGACAATCCAGTTACCTACACCCTGATCCAAGCCCATGAAGAATCAAGTGGGCCTCCAAGAGAGTCGGCCGAGTAGGGCCTTAGTCCTTAGTACTTGTTAGATTGGATTAATTTGTCTTAGTAGATCATTGGGCCGGCCCATCTTGACCTCAAAGATGGCCGACCTTCCTTTCCTTGTTCCCTTAGGGGACTGATGTGTGCTGTCCGAAGTATTCTGACCGTGGAGTCTCCTTTCATTGTGCCAAATTTCTGGCCGTTTCGCACCACGTTGTTGCTTCCAAACTCTATCCGCAATGGTGTCGGTTGTTTTGGAACAAATCTGTCCATGCATGCATCGTTTGTTGCTTGACAACCTGACCGTGTTGTGTCCAAAGTCGTGTATTGTTGTTGTCTACAACCTGTCCGTGTTCAACAAGGAAACAAGGGGAAGTTCTAGTAGCCGCGGCTAGGGTTTTCCAAGTTGCGGCTAGGGCTTTCCAATTTACGGCTAGGGTTTCTTCTTGTTGTCAAATCTGTCCAAGTGTTAATTGTTTTATCCAAGTTGTTTGCGTAGCTTTCTAAACTGATTTTGTGGTTAACTTGTTGGTAACTTGCGAACCTTGAACGAAACCCGCAAGAGATCTAGGGTTTCTTCAGTTATTGAAATTAATCTTGCAACTCTTGAAGTTCTTGAAAATTATCTTGGAAGTTCTTGTAAGAACTTGTGATTCTTGATCGTGGGTTGAGGGAAGATAGTGGACTGACCAGAGTTTGGTCTTGATTCATTCAGCCAAGTGTTTGTGTCGTTTGCTAAGAGAAAAAAAAAAGGGGAAAAAAAAACAGAAACGGAAAAAAAAAGGGAAGAAGGGCATTCGGGGTGGCACAAGAAGGAGCAAAGGGGAGTCGAATTTTATTGCTTAAACCAGCCTTACATCATCTCTTGTTACCCAAAACAGAAAATTGCACAAGAAAGAACTCAAAAATTCTGACCTACCTCTTCTTAAAGTTCTTGATCACCTTGAACCTTGATCACTTGTACCACCTTTTGAGGTTCTTGAAAGTCTTGACCATCTTGTTTCTTGAAAACTTGCACCTCCCTTCGAATAAAAAGTTTCTTGTACGTTCTTGCATCCATACGGGGCTTTCTTGGTTTAGGACTAAACTTCTTGGGAGCTTCTTGAGCAGCCCGTTGGGGGGATCCTTGAGTGACATTGCTCACATTATCTTGGGAGGCCATTGTCTTGAAACAAGAACCAAGGCTGCCTTGCCTTGCAGGGAGAGGGGGGAGGAGCCGAATTGCTTTGTTCCTTGAAGTGTGAAGGGGGCCGAATTTCTTGGAGAAAGTTGCGGCTGTGAGAGAGAGTTTTATATGGTAGTAGCCGACTTTGGGGAACGATTTAAGGAGAAAGGATTCTGGAAATTTTCGGTTGAGGGAGGAAAGAAACCAAATTTGTTTTGGAGAGGAATTTGGAGGTTTTTTTAAAGTTGTTCAAAGGAAGGTTTTCTAAGAAGTTTCCAAAACCAACTTGTTTTCCAAAGTCGTTTAGGGAACTAAGTACACACTTGGATAACTCGTTGTCCCACTTGGACACTCTCCTATAATAACTCCTTGGTTTTAGGAAACCACTCCTACTTTCACTCCTACACTTCAGGGAACCACTCCTACACTTTAGGAAACTAGGTTCTCTTCTTCTTTGTTCACATTAGGCGTTTTACCCTTGCTGTCCGCCACCATAATTCGTCCCAAACTACCCTTTTCTACGCCATTTTTTCCCTCCATCTCGTGTTGTAATACGTGATTACTCTTGTGAATAAGTGGTGACGAATCGTGGGACTTGAGCAACATTTCTCAACTACCTAATCCAACAGGTAAAGGTACTTGGTAAGTCTAAAAGAGTGTTTTGAGTGCTATACACGAGCGTGAGAGATACACTAAGAGAGTGAAGTGAGGACACATTGCACTATTTCTTCTTGTTACTAACCTTTTGTAGGGCATCAAGAGAGGCATGGAGCAACAACAACCACCCACTGACTACTCTTTGATGTTCACCGCCATGAAGAACGAGCTCAGGTGAGTTAGTGATTAACAAATGGAGGAGTTGCACACTCGCTTTGATGAACTCTCCAAGAGTCTCACACGAAGCTCTCGTTCTAGATCTCACAATCGGAGGAACCGAGACAACGGGGGAGCACATAGTGAAGACTACTCAGGAAGTGAGGATGATGAACGTGCCGAGAAGCCTAGAAGGGACACATCTCCGAACGCACTAAAAGGACTTAAGATTCAAGTAGCCGCGTTCAAAGGCAAGAGTGACCCGGAAGCTTACTTGGAATGGGAAGGCCGCATCGAGATGGTCTTCGACTGCTACGATTATAGTGAGGAACAAAAGGTGAAAGTTGCTACCGTTGAGTTCACCGACTACGCCCTAGTCTGGTGGGACCAAGTGAGGACCCAAAGGAGGAGAATGGGAGAACCACGAGTCCGAACTTGGCGAGAACTCAAGGCCTTGATGCGTAAGAGATTCGTTCCAAGCTATTACAACCGCGATCTCCACGTAAAACTTCAAACCCTCACTCAAGGTAATATGAGTATGGAGGATTACTACAAGGAGATCGAGATGGCCATGATGAGGGCGAACCTTCAAGAAGATAATGAAGCAACCATGGCTAGGTTTAATAGAGGGCTCAACCCAGACCTTCAAGAAGCCTTGGAGCTCTAACATTATTTGGACATGCACGACTGTGACAGCCCCACTTTCCCCTAAGGTACCAAAGGGGTCAGCGGACTGCCTGACCAGCTCTCGTCAGGACTAACGAGACAGTTAAATACGTTCTAAAACATTCCGGAAGTTAATAGCGCGCTCAATCTATTCAAAATTGCAAAATAGCAACACGAAAATCAAAACCGTCAATGAATAGTGGGTGCCATGTCA
This sequence comes from Coffea eugenioides, assembly GCF_003713205.1. Lineage (NCBI taxonomy): Eukaryota > Viridiplantae > Streptophyta > Magnoliopsida > Gentianales > Rubiaceae > Coffea > Coffea eugenioides. The sequence continues at coordinate 31,794 of NW_020864748.1, forward strand.
TATAACTCAGGAAAACATTTCCTAACCAAATAGGTTACATAAACAGGGTTAAACAGCGTTATACACATACGTTTGTAATTTACAAAACAAAAGGAAGAGAATTAGATCAAAATACATTTAGGGTTTTCCAACTATCGAGGAGCTTTACAAAAATATATTAAAACTAGCTCAACTCGTGCTTCAAAACATCATAGTCCCCAAAAGTGGTTCCCTGTAAGGAAAACAAAATTTAATGGAGTGAGCTTTCGCCCAATGAGGTACCATCACCCAAGTAACAAAGTTCACATAAGCACAAAGCTATTCAATCCAAACACATCCAATAAGTGAGTCAATTCGCATCACGTTTCAATAAAGATATTTAAAAGGATACGGTTGGCTCTCAAGAGCCCTTATCCCTGCTTGCCGTACTTGATCTCGCCCCGTTGACCCTCCGTCAAAGCTTAAGGAGTAACCAATACCGTAGACTCCACTTTTACCGATTCCTTCCACCTCACATACCCCTACCGGGCCCGAACTCCAATCAGTTCAGAAATGGTAATACTCGAGTATACCGGAATCAAGAGTCTCATACCCAAGGATTCCACATAAACAGTCCCCATGGCTTGTCAATTTTCTCGACCAAGCCCTTGCCAGCTCGATTCAATTGACCACCAATAGGGTTGAGCTCAGTGATAACAGTAATGGTCGTTGGAGACTCGTCCAAACGACCCCAGTTCAAGTATGTTCAGGTAGAATTCAATTAATGCAGTAAACAGTCACATCAGCCATAGAGCGCGAGAGTGATAAAGAACACCCTCGCCTCAAACAATTTCATCCATATACATAAGCATTCAAGTCATAAATTTCAAGTACAACCAAGTCATGTAGCAACAATCACGTGAGTAGTACACTCACCAAGCAAACACAGAGTGAAATCACAAATTTCTGCCCAACGAGCGCTCCGCGCCACCGGCACGTCCTAAAACATACAATAAAACACAATGAGACTCGAATACGAGTCATAAACCGAATCTACATACTACTAGAGTAAGACCAAATAGAACGTATAAGTGCAAAATCAAGGTAAGACATGTGCGGAAATGAAGTTTAGGTTGGAAAACAAAAGGCAGATTTGACGTTGCTTAGCGGAACGAACACAACTGAAGCTACACTTAGTGGATTGAGGTTCAATTTACACCGTTTCAAAGCTAAGATAAAGGGTTACAACTTTGCTGAGACCACTCAGTCTAGTTCGTAGTGTAGCTAGGTCAAAATTTCAATATACCAAACCAGAATCGCACAAACAGGTTAGCTAACCGCATTCTGGTTAAACGACCCTATCTCAGGCTACCGAAGTCCAATTGGGGAGTTTCTAGGGCCGTTAGAAAGTTAAGACACAACACTACAACTTTCCTTTTTTGGCCAAAATCAAACTCAGTACGCATCAGGGTGAACGGTAGCGGTCAGTTTGGGTGAACTGCCAACCCTGACCGCCGAACTCCTACCTAGGGCAGTCTGGGTATTTTCATCTTTTCACAGGCTCAGATTGGTATGAAATTTTACAGGCAACTATAAAACATTATTTCCTATAACTTTCATGTTTAAACCTAAGGCTAATTCGCCCTT
>NW_020864749.1:20000-28418 GCF_003713205.1 Coffea eugenioides
TTGCGTGATCTAAACTCTCACTTATCTTATCTCAGGTTGGCATGTGATCTTAGAACTAACTCATGTTCTGCTATATTCATGAAATTCTGTTCATCTACGAACCGATCAGGTAGTACCACAAGACATAAATTTAAATCTCGACATATAAACTTTAATTATTTATCCTGAACCCACGGTCAGATCAGTAGTAGTAGGCAAGACTTAGATTTAAGGATCCCTTTGATGTACACTTCTTTCTCTTACTTTTGTCTGTAGAAACAGGCCCCAACATTAGCTAAGCAAATTTAAATTCGAGAGATCTTTGATGTAAATAACTTAGCTTCTTTATATCGTAGTTAACGAGACCACACGCGTTATCAGAAAGATTCGAATATAAGATCTACTTAGACGGATATACTTACTGGTACTTTAATCCTTATGTTAGCCCTTCTGTCATATATCATATATGAGTTTGTTTGTTTGTCTGGTTATCTAGGCTTTTCCTTGCTTTCATTTCTGTAATATATATTGAGAGGAAAGTACAGGGAAAGATCATTTGACCTCTTTTGAATTTTTTTTGTTGTTTTTTCTTTGGTTTGCGAGGTGGTTTTTGTAAATCATACTTGCTGTTGTTAATTATACTAACACACTGCTATGTTACATGTTCTCAAGAAAGATTGGTGTGTAATCAATTGATTAAGTGCACAGTTAATTAGGATGATTAGTTAAAGAAGTGTTGATTATATGGCATAACGAAATAGGGTTTTTGTTGTTCTTGTGTTCCTGATTAGTCTGTGGACAGAAAGTATAGTGTGATTGAGTGCATGTTGTGTTCTGTGTGTGTCCGCCACGACATTTTGAAGCTATAGTACCTCTGTGGAGAAAGTGAAAGTGGCATTATTTAAATAAACTCTTTTTTTTTTTATTTGCCCATTTTAACTTCATAATTTTGTTTCATACTTTGGGCCTTTCTTGTTAGGTTTCTTTCTTCTTAGACTATTAAAAAGAACTCCGAAAAAAAAAAAAAAAAAAACAGTGATCTGAGATGGCCATATTATATAATGGGGTAATGAGAAAAAAGGAATCTAGAGGGTCTCAAAGGCCCCACAATTACTAAAAAATAGATAATGGCAGAAATGTGATTCTTCTAAACAAGTTGTAGGATACAGCTATTGTTAGGAATGTGCAGTTGATAATATTAAAGAGTTCAGAAATGTAATTGTCATTCTTACGTTCCTGCTCATGTCAGATGCATTGGCATTTTCTTGATATCACTTCCATTCTTTTACTGCCCTTTTTAAGTAGTAGTAGAAAATGCAGACAAACGAAAGAAGGTTATTTAATGAGCAAAACTACAAGATCAATTAGGGGTATGTTTACCATCAAATAATAATACCCAAAGATTAAGATAGAAATTTGATTTTTTTCCCCCCGAAAGGATTAAAATCTAGATTGGACCGACCAATCAGACCAGTTCGGTAAAAAAAAAAGGGACTAGCTCTACTTTGCATCCGAAATTTTAATTTTAGACACTTTGTACTATAAATTCTCAAATTAACAGCATAGAAGACACTACGAATCAATAATAATTTTTTGAAAGTGGTCAAAGGAGCCAATGCATAGCAGATAGAACAAAATGATATTTTGTAATTAATTTATACGGTCTTTTATTTCATTGATTTTACTAATAATATTAGTAATTGGGATTATATAAATTAATGATAACATGCTGAAAGTGATCAAAAGGAATCGCAATTAGAACAAAATGATATATTGTCATTACTTTACAGCGTCCTTTGTCTCGTTAATTTTGCTAACATTATCTTCGATTAAATTTAAATAGGACAAACTTGAAGTTTAGGTGCAAACGGTCTAAAATTAAGAATTTAGGATGTAAAATGTCTAAATCAAAATTTAAAATATAAGTGAAAAAATGATACAAGTTTAGAGGTGCAAAATGAAATTAGTCTGAAAAAGAAATCACCAGACCGGTTTGACCCACCAATTTGAGTGAAAAGCAAAGAACACTCGGATAGTTTAATTTATTAGAGTTGTCAAGCAACACGAAAGACCGGATGAGAAGCACTACAATAGCTAGCTGGTGACAGTAGTAGAAGTAATGAATATAAAAGCACAACTCTTTTATGTCTGCATGTAAATAAGACTTTTTACAAAAATTCCACAATGGAATTTTAGTTGAAAAATTTGCACTCTATTTACACCTGTACTCAACTGCAAAGGCCCCTCATCCAGGAAAGATCAACGCTTCTTCAAGAAATTCTGAGTAATAACATTTGTGTCGGGTCAGCAAGTCAGTCGGCAAGCTCAAGAAATTGAAGCCAAAACGTTGATTTATGATTTGATTTTTACGCGGATTGATCAGATGTATGTAGCTGTTCTACATTATATAATGAATGAATCAGGAGGGAATGCTGTTCAAGCCATTCTCGACTTTGAAAAAAAAAAAATTGAAGCCATTTTAACAATTTCTGGGCATTTTGGATCTTTCTGCAACAGTTTTGATGGTTGGAAAAACACAAAAAATATTATACTTGTAAAATTGATTTGCATTCTAAGAGTAGTTATCACTTTTGGTTCAGGACAACTAGAATTTAAAATTAGTGCCATTCTTTCTGTTATTGTAAAGATAAAGTGCACTTGGTTTTCTTGATTTTGAGTTAGTGCCATTTTAGTTCTTTTGACGGTTGAGATTTTAGCATAATTTGAAGTCAAAAAAATGTATGCATCGCTCCCATTTTAGCCAATTTGACCCACAACGGATCTTTTGTTTTATTCTCTGTGCTACTCGATCTCTATTCCACTTTTTATTCTATTGTTATTTTTTATTCATAAACATCATATTTTAGTTCTTTTTTATTTCCTTAAAATTAATTAACTATTAACTGAATAATACACAAAATTTAACTAAGTAATATTAAGAATTTGTCACACAAGTGCCAAATAGCTGCCTTTTTATTGTGCACAATTTTACTATTTTCACACTCGAATTTATTGTTTATTTAAATTTGAATATTTTGTCAAATTAATTGTAATTTTTTTTTTCCTTTCACTCAATCTAACTTTATCTTTTCAAATTTCAACACACTAACACTTGGTGCCCTTTAGCCCGGTCGGTGCCTATTCGGCTAGACAAATCCAATTTCGATACGTGGTGGATACCAAGTGAATTGAAGTGGAAAGCATTTGAAAGTACAAAAGCATCAACAATTAACAACCTTTTCTTTTTCCTCTCTCTATTTGATTGAAAAGTTAAAAGTATCAGCTGTAAGGTTGTTATGTTTCACGCTTTCAGAATAAAGCTTCCATGTAATTTGGAGTGGTCTAAAGTCATTAAACTTTAATAATATCTAGATTATTACAATAGAAACCAAATTAATACAGAGATTAAAAGAAGTATTAATACAGAGATTAATATCTTTTAATCCAAGTAAGACTCTTAATGAAGTTTTAGATGTCTGACCTTAATGAATTCTTAGCTAACTTGGTCAATTATTCTGTTTTACTTAATTAATCTCCGATCCAAAGGGAAAAAAGTTAATTAAAGAAAGACCAGGAATTTGCTTTTATTTTTCATGCTAAGATGTGTACTTCTTCAACATGACAGTCAATTCCAGCAAATACAACTAATTTAGGTCTGATATATATTAATATCACATGCATCAGTCGTTTATTTATTAACAAAGTTTTGCAAACCAAAATTGACCCTACAGAATCAGGAATAAATCTCCGTACAATAATTACGTTTCAATTTTGCCTTAATATCTTATGATTTTCTTCTAAATATATATAAAAAAGAAACTTTATACTCAAGCTAGCAAAACAATTTAAGAACTTGGGTAATAATTTTAGAAAAGTTATTGAGTTTGAACATTCACCTAGGTTAAATCTAAGAAATTAGTTGTGGCAAGTTTCTTTGTTAGGTTGATTAAGAAAATACAAGAGACCGAGACAGCCAAAGACAATTGTTCAATGGAAATTTAAATCTGAAAATAGCAATGTTTCTCTACACTGAGCCTTCATGGCACTAGATAAAATATTAAAAAAAGAAATAAAATTTCTATAAAATTTCAAAATTACCATTCACTCCTCAATTAAGCCTGCTAAGTTCATTGTTCCACACAATTTTTTCATTTACCAACAAAAATTTGGAGCTATTTTCTAGAAAAAATGACTTTTTTTTTTTTGCAGAAAAAGTGACCCGATATAAAATATAAGAGCCCAATACCATATTGGAAATTGGACATTATAAGACGTTACGTACATTTTTTTTTAAAATAGGAGGGTCTGAATCCAAGATCACAATTCCTCTCATCTTATCATTCAATTTAACTCTCCTCCTACGTTATATGCGCTTATGACTTCTTTATCCGAAAATCCAAATTCCACGCCTCTAGTCTAATTACTATCTATAATAGCAACCCTACTAAATTCCGCTTCTACTTTAGATGGATGATTTCTTTTGTTACATCTTTATATGCTTAGATGTAAATTACCTTTGTCTACTAGCATAAACTTATAGAATTCAGAGTTCAAAATTGGGTAAAGCACCTACACTCCTTGTTAAACTCAGAAAGTTAATTAATACTTCTGAAATTTTACCCAAGTTTTTTCTACTTTTGGCAAATCTATACATAGAGAAGGAAAGCAAAATAGACCACCAAAATAAAAAGGCAAAAAAAAAAGAACTACAAAATTAAGATGGCAGAATTTGGAGCTATTTGCAATAGGAACAAAACATTCAGTCCAAGAAATAATTTATGCCAAAGAAATCCATGCATGCATGTAGGCATACATAGATGAGTCCAAATTCCCCAAATATAATAAAGGCACGATCTAACAAACCTCCTAAATATCACTCTACTCCCATCTCTTTCCCCTGTTGACTAGCTAGCCAGCCACCCTCTTCCACCGCCCTCTATCCACTGGTCCATTGCCCCCTCCCTCAATGCATAGAATATCCAAATTTGAATAAGCATCATTGGTCGCCTGTATAGTGTGTGTACTGTGTGTGTATAAAACTCCAATGTAATGTAATAATGAAGAAGTACACAGAAAGAACTGGCAAATGGTTTTCATGCATCCTTGATTTAATTTATTTATTCACTTCAATTTCAAGCTTCAAAGATGCTTCTGTCTATGTCGGTAGCGGAGGCCATTTATACCTTTCCCACTGTAAAGAAGGAATGAACAAGTTTTAAAGGATTTTTTCATTTCTTCGAAGATATATATTGAAAGTTATGAGGAATTCTTTTTGGCCTAGATGTATATATATTTGCTTATGAAGTAAGTGAGTTTATTCATTTATTTTTGGTAAATAAGTAGATTTTTCTTGCATGGGAATTGATGCCTTGGTTGAGTAAATATCAACTTAGGCCATATTCAAACACAAATTATAAAGCAATCTATTGATATTAGGTCAATGAGAAACTTAATTTGAAGGGAAAAGGAAAAAAAAAAAAAAAGCAGAGAGAAACGTGAAATAAAAACTTCAATTTAACTCTCAAAATTTCCATTCTTCAAAAGAATAGGGGTTCCTGTGGTTTCATATATATGGATTTGTCACTTTTCATGTTGTTTGCAATTATCATCTTAGATGAATTACAATGCCGAAAATAAGAGAAAAGCAATATGTACCTACTTTGACAAATGAAAAAGCAATATATTTTTAGTTTTTTTTCTCCAAAAAAGAAAAAGAGAAAGAAAACTTTGTTTGTTACCAAACCATACCTAATTCAAGTCCTCAATAAATACCACACATCTACAGAGCTAACGTGACCATCAATCATTGAAACACACCAACATATGCAACTTCCTATATTTGACCAAATAAATAAAATCTAAATGGACAAGTGTAGCCTTATCACTGGTCAAAGTGCACAAAAACCGAGGTAAATATATTTTTGCACTATTTAACAATATTGGAGAGTTGGTAACTGACACATAAAGTTCTTTTAACATTTTTCCATTAGATTATACTCAAATTAAAATCTGCAAAAAAAAAAGAAGGGTGGAAGTCTCTTCCAATCAAAGCCTTGAAGGAATCAAAGACAGCAGGAGCTTAATGATTAAGGTTAATAATTAACCAATTTTTTTAATGTAATATAATTTAACTTCAGCGACAAATGTGTCAGGCTTAAATGAATGTTTATTTAAAAATCCATAATTAAATTTTGATAGATGAATGAATTTGATGAAGAACTTGAAAATTTACTTATATATATACCAGGCTTAAGGGTGAGTTTTAAAATGCATTAATTTCTTACTGTCTGAAAATGAAAATGGATGGAGGGAATCTGAGGTTTCTTGGAAGGAATATTTCAATTTGAGATGTCTTTCCAAAATGCCAAAGTGGAAAAGGCCTCAACCACAAGCTATAGAAAAGCTATATAAGTTTTCTTTATCGACTTAGATAATTACTGGCAAAGTGAACTTATAGGTTTTCTACTATCTAACCAAGTGTGTGGAAAGATACATCACAACTCACAAGTCCAAAAGAAAGAGTTCAATGAATGTTTATGTGTCCGAATTTCGAGATTTGTAAATTAATCAGTAGAAAAAAAAAATTAAGCTCTAATCAAATCCATGAGATTTGTAAATGTTCAGACAACTTTACAAAAAATCGATTTTTTTTTTTGAAAATTTGAAAACTTTTTTGGTGGATAATTTATCTTGCTGCACGATTTAATGTGAAGTGGTAATCTCATCAGAATTGGAACTTCTCGTAATTGCTAAATTATGTTGCGATTTGATGAAATGCTTTTGTAAGTACTTTCTATATGATAAAAGAGTTTGTAATTAATTTCTTCAACTCAATATACGTAGTTATGTTAATAAAAGCAAATAGGTATGCAAATATTTGATATTCTAAAATAAAAAAAAAACTCAGTGTACATATAGTTTTCTACATATCTGACATTCTAAAATTAAAAACTAATTAAAGACTAAGGCCTTAATTATTTGAATTGTCATTTTTTTTAAAAAATCTTTACCTTTTTCATAAACACATTTCGTTATCATTTTTTTATCTCACGCATATCAAACGGTTATAGTACATTTTCTACAAAATATTCAGAAAATAATAATCCAAATGGGATCTAAATCCTCTAATGTAAATATTAGAATCGATTTTATGTGAAAAATTACAAGCCTTGAACCCAAAAAAAAAAAAAAAAAAGACAACACAAACACTTGGGATTCAATTTATAATTCGAAATTGTAAGTACACACATTTAAATATCAATTGTGGCCCACTCTTGAGTCTTGACCATGAACTGCTAGGGACAAACCTTACACTAACCCAATCACCCCCAGCGATATTAGGCTATTACACAAAACCAAAGCTACAAGTAGGCCCATATGGGCGAGCTACGTCTATTTCTTCATCTACAAAAGCCTTGCCATGCATTTGGAGCAATTTCTTCTTTGGTTGATTGAGACTCTAATACACCATGATTAGCAAATAATGAACTTTCTTATAAGGGAACAAAAAATTAATAATAATTGAGCGTAGGACATGGCACAACTAGGCAATAACTACACGCCCTCTTTCTTCATTAGCAAAAATAACACTATTTTTTTTTTGGATAACAGAAAAATATATTCGTAACTCGATCATTTTCCTACGAGTACACTAATTACTTCATAAAACTCTGTAATCCTAGTTAGTTTAACTTACGTTGCACAAGTTGCCTTGAAAATTTGCTCTTGGTAGAGATAAAAATAAACTAGTGGACTTTATGTTGTTACAACACTCAATTTTTTTTTTTTTTAAATTATTACAACTTAAGCAACACATGATATTGCACTTTACACTTTTGCCACTCACCTCTATCTATCAAAAAACCGACTAAAATCATCCCATTGTTTAATCTCAATAATGTAGCACCTTGAAATTTGAGCTAAGTTATTTCTTCTTGTGGTCAATGCAATTTTCTATTGTTTGTTTTGAGAGAAGTAAAGTGGAGACATGGATTGTGTAGCACTACAAAGGTAAAGGATAAAATAAGGGTTGAAAAGAAGCCTATGAATAGGAAGGAGTGTGGGAGGGAATATTCTTGGGCTCTAGACAAGTAGTTGACGATACTTTCTGACAATTAAGGATTAACCGGCAAACTTCCCTGCTTTTACGGGTAGTAACAATTTTTAATTACCAATACACCTCAAAAGTCACCCTAAATTATTATTCCAAATGTGTGAATTCCCAACTACTAAGTTTTCCATTTCTTTGACTTTAGTAATTGTTAATTGGTCTATTTAGTGCACCTAGATACTTGTAGAATTTGTGTCATCTATCCTTCTTCTCCTATCTATCCTTTTCTTTTTTCCCTTCGCGGTTTTTTTTTTTTTTTAACAAAAAAGTATATTATCAATCTCTTTCATTCTAGTAATTCTTAGCTGTCTTTTGGTGCATTATAATCC